>NC_091549.1:1597415-1609915 GCF_042767895.1 Penaeus vannamei
GTTTAAGACTTAGCGGTGTAGCTAACAAAATTAAAAATCAACTTACGTAGAAATTAACAAAAACAGAAGTTAACAAAAATAGGAATCAACAAGAATAGGAGTTATTAAGAATAAGAATAAACAACAACAACAACAACAAAAGAATCAACAAAAATATGAATTAACAAAAGTAGGAATTACCAAAAGCAGGAATCAACAAAAGAAAAAATTAAAAACTTATATATTGCTATGAATGCCTTGTCAACAGGAGGCAGGAAATGAAAGGAGAGACACCTCTACCAATAAAATAGAGAGCAAAAATGATAATGAATCGAAAAAAGAGAGAAAGATAGTACCCATTATTATAGTTAAGAATAAAGAAACAAAACAGATACAGCAATACAGATTTTTGGAAAACCTGCTGGGAGGTCCGCGACGGAAATCAAAAGAAGAATAGCAGCAATAAAAACGAAGAACTGGAACCATGAAAGAAAATGGTGATAAACACAAAGGTGTCCCTACACTACTGGAAGAGATTTGCACCGTTACACCTAATCTTCGCTACGACGTGAAAGTGAAACCCAGGGAGCAAGGAAAGTGCTTCAAAAAACAAGAAAAAGAGGCTGTGTCGACGGCCATTAAACAGTATCATGGGATTAAACAATAAAGCAAATGTGTAGTGAAGGCATGCGCGTTCATAGGTGTTCCCAGACCAGCTGATCGAAAATGCGTTTGTTAAATGTTTTATTTATAGTTTAAACGTTTATCTGTAATAAGCATCATTGGCTCATGGTCAAGCACCACAGTTGCATGGCGGTGCATTACCATGACCATACCGATGCTCGTGTTATAGACGAAAGTTGAAAGTAACGAAACATATTAAAAGCATCTTCGGGTAATTACTCTGAAAACATGTTGAGACGCGCATGACCGTAAATATGACGAAGAATGTAAACAAAGAGAGAGCATATTATGAATCTGAAATACAGGTGGCAACTACGATTGATGAGATATACTGCTGGAAGACAACAGGTGGAAAGTGGAAGACTGAAAAGTATTTGTGGAGAAGAAAGGTAGAGAACGAGGTATATTCGATGCAAATATGGAAGAATCAGTTGATCAAACCACATTGTTGTTGTGGAAATAAAGGGAAATCGGAAATAATGGAGTTTTTGGTGCGGCATTATTACCGTCGCTATCATTGTCATTACCACTATCATCATGAATAAATTACGATCAACATCATTAAGATTATCATTATCATCACTATTAGCATATCCCTCCTGAGTCTCATGATCTGACAAAGACTGTCCTCTTGTTTTTGGACGAAATCATTTTACCAATATCACTTTCAGTATATCCCTCCTGTGTACCATGATCTGACAGACTGCTCTCTTGTTTTTGGACGAAATCATTCTATCATTATCACTTTCAGTATATCCCTCCTGTGTACCATGATCTGACAGACTGCTCTCTTGTTTTTGGACGAAATCATTCTATCATTATCACTTTTAGTATATCCCTCCTGTGTACCATGATCTGACAAAGACTGCTCTCTTGTTTTTGGACGAAATCATTCTATCATTATCACTTTCAGTATATCCCTCCTGTGTACCATGATCTGACAGACTGCTCTCTTGTTTTTGGACGAAATCATTCTATCATTATCACTTTTAGTATATCCCTCCTGTGTACCATGATCTGACAAAGACTGCTCTCTTGTTTTTGGACGAAATCATTCTATCATTATCACTTTCAGTATATCCCTCCTGTGTACCATGATCTGACAGACTGCTCTCTTGTTTTTGGACGAAATCATTCTATCATTATCACTTTTAGTATATCCCTCCTGTGTACCATGATCTGACAAAGACTGCTCTCTTGTTTTTGGACGAAATCATTCTATCATTATCACTTTTAGTATATCCCTCCTGTGTACCATGATCTGGCAAAGACTGCTCTCTTGTTTTTGGACGAAATCATTCTATCATTATCACTTTTAGTATATCCCTCCTGTGTACCATGATCTGGCAAAGACTGCTCTCTTGTTTTTGGACGAAATCATTCTATCATTATCACTTTCAGTATATCCCTCCTGTGTACCATGATCTGACAGACTGCTCTCTTGTTTTTGGACGAAATCATTCTATCATTATCACTTTTAGTATATCCCTCCTGTGTACCATGATCTGACAAAGACTGCTCTCTTGTTTTTGGACGAAATCATTCTATCATTATCACTTTTAGTATATCCCTCCTGTGTACCATGATCTGGCAAAGACTGCTCTCTTGTTTTTGGACGAAATCATTCTATCATTATCACTTTTAGTATATCCCTCCTGTGTACCATGATCTGACAAAGACTGTTCTCTTATTTTTGGACGAAATCATTCTATCATTATCACTTTCAGTATATCCCTCCTGTGTACCATGATCTGGCAAAGACTGCTCTCTTGTTTTTGGACGAAATCATTGCTCTCGCGCGCTAACACGGGGTCATAAACATCACAACTTATCTTCATTTTAGACACAGTCATAGAAGCACTATCAAGGCTAACACAATCGTTAAGGAATCTTGCTACAGATAGACGCCTTTCACCCAAAACCTACATTTTACAGTAAGCGCATTTCAACACCATTGAATGAGATTTGAATCCTTTTGAATATAATAGTAAGTGTTTTCGTCATGAGGAGGGAAAAGAAGAGAGAAGGGGAAACGAGAAGGGATTTAGGAGGGGGAATAAAGGGGAAGATAAAGAGAGGACAGGGAGATGGGAAGGAGGAACAGAGGGGAGGGAGGTGAAGCAGCACATAAGGAAGGGAGATAAAGAGGAGGAACAGAGGGGAAGGAAATGAAAAAGTACATAAGGAAGGGAGATAAGGTGGAGAAACAAAATAGAGGGAGATGAAGAAGTGCATTAGAGAGATAGAGAGAAGGAAGAGGAAGAGGGGAGACGAAGCAGTGTATAAAGGAGATAGGGAGGAGGAAGAGAAGGGAGGGAGATGAAGCATCGTACAAGGGAGATAGTGAGAAGGAAGAGAAGGGAGGGAGACGAAGCAGTGTATAAGAGAGATAGTGAGAAGGAAGAGAAGCGAGGGAGACGAAGCATCGTATAAGGGAGATAGTGAGAAGGAAGAGAAGGGAGGGAGACGAAGCATCGTACAAGGTAGATAGTGAGAAGGAAGAGAAGGGAGGGAGACAAAGCAGTGTATAAAAGAGATAGTGAGAAGGAATAGAAGGGAGGGAGACGAAACATCGTACAAGGGAGATAAATAGGGAGGAGGAAGAGAAGGCGGGGAGAGGGCAGGGGGGGGGGGAGACGTCTAGAGGAGGGGGGGGGGGGAGGGAAGGAGGGGGAGGGAGGGAGGGAGAGAGAGGTCATGGCTGAGGTGAAAGTGACGGAGGCGGGGCGAGCGAGGCGGCCTTGGCCCGTCCCGTCGAGAGCGTTTTCCTGATTCATTCTCTCTGGCGAATATCAAGGGCCGTTTGGGCTTTGTTGATGCGGGCGGGCGGGCGGGCGGGGGGGGGGGGGGGGGTTGGTGCCCTGACGGAATTATTTTACCTTTTTTTTTTTTTTCCTAATTTCAGTTTCGGTTGTGCTCTCTCCCTTATTCATTCTCTCTGGCGAATATCAAGGGCCGTTTGGGCTTTGTTGATGCGGGCGGGCGGGCGGGGGGAGGTGCCGTGACGTAATTATTTTATCTTTTTTTTTTTTCCTATTTTCAGTTTTGGTTGTTCTCTCTCCCTTATTCGGCCGGGGGGGTGCCCTGACGTAATTATTTTGTCTTTTTTTTTCCTAATTTCAGTTTCGGTTGTGCTCTCTCCCTTATTCATTCTCTCTGGCGAATATCAAGGGCCGTTTGGGCTTTGTTGATGCGGGCGGGCGGGCGGGGGGAGGTGCCGTGACGTAATTATTTTATCTTTTTTTTTTTTCCTAATTTCAGTTTTGGTTGTACTCTCTCAAGGATGCGGATCGAGTGAGCTGCTCCCGTTTGCGGATATGGTGGTGCTGTAGAATATGTCATCTCGTAGTTTTATGTTTCACACACGAACAAGCGTGTCTGCATATATATATATATATATATATATATATATATATATATATATATATATATATATATGTGTGTGTGTGTGTGTGTGTGTGTGTGTGTGTGTGTGTGTGTGTGTGTGTGTGTGCATATATACATATGTATGGATACACAGATACACACACACGCAGAGGCACACACACACACACTCAGTGCCGGCGCTAGAAATTGCAGGACCCAATTAAAATACTGATGGCGGGGCCCCTATTCTACAGAGTAAAATTTATGGATGTTTATATTTCATATAAAAATCACATACAAACCAACAAAAAACGAATAAATATTAAATGTTTGGTATAATTTTTTCATAAAACAGTCTAGTACTTATCTTTATTCCTGGTATATCTGCTATATCTACCATGTATCTTTTTTCGAGTACTCTTTACCTCGTATAATTATTTACAGAGTATACTGCAAATTACCGGAATTTACTGGTTGTCATACAAGGTCACTTTATGCTGAGTTAAAAATGTGTACTTATGCTTTCCTGTTATTATATTGGGCTTGTGTATTTTTTGCTGCGCTTTTTACAATCTTACCATATTTTGTTTCGTGTAATTATTGTTAATATTGTTATTACTATCATTATCATTATTTGTATTATCATTATTATAATTATCATTGTTAGCATTATCATTATCATCATTGTTAATACCAATATCATTATTATTATTGTTATTATCATTGTCCTCATCATTATTATTATCATTGTCCTCCTCATTATTATTATCATCATTATCATAATATTATCCTTATTATAATAGTTACCATTATTGCTATTATCAATGTTATCATTATAATTATTGTTGTTGTTATCAATTTTTGTCAATAACTTATTTTCATCATCATTACTATTGTCATGATTAGCAATATTATTATCATTATCATTATTAATATCTTTATTGTAACCATCACTATTATTGTCATTATCAATATCACTGTAATCATTATCATTATTGTTAATATTAAAATTGTCATTATTATCATTGCTGTGGTGATTGTTTTGTTATTATTATCGTTATTGTTATAATTATCATTATTATCAATACTATTATTATTATCATTATCATCGTTATCATCATCATTGTTATTACTAGCATTATCATAATTATCATCAATACTTTCATCATTATTATCATTATTGTTATCATTATCATTGTTATTACTAATTATCGCTATCATCACTATCATCATTATCGCTGTTATCATTATCAATATAATTATCGTTATTTTCAATATCATTATCATACTTTTTATGGTCGTGATCGTTATCATTATATAATTTACTAGCTACGTTTTCATCGGAGGTACTAATATCATCATTAGTTATTATTTATCAACAGAATAAGCATCGTAATTGATATTATGCTATTATATTACAGTCGAAAAATTCTTAAACGTGTTAAAAGAAAATTAAATGAAGAAACACATTTACATGTTTACGTTACAGAAAAAAAACGTTTTGTATAGAAGAAACGTTTTAAACATTTGCGTCTTTACGTTACACTCTACGGTCTGCGCTCACCCAAGTTTTAAAAATCTCTTCAATTTGCGATGCAATATCATCATTTGATATCAAGAACAGAAATGAAATGTATTAGTATTTGTAAAATTTACTTTATACTTAAGTAATGGCCGTGTCTACTTCGCTAAGATCAATAGTAAGATTGATGCAGTGAAGCTCCGATGCTGTTCAATATAGTCACTAAGGACTTGTTGAAAGCACATATCTTATGCATTTATTCTTCGCCAAATCAGGTGTAAATAATCAGTAGAAAGATGCAACAGGTATCGAGCAGATATTTTTCTCGGCTGAAAAATATGCATCACCAAGAGAGAATCCATTTCAGTGATGTTGCATAGTCCTCTGTAATATCATTTCCGATTACATTGCCATATCTTGGGAAGGGATATTGGGGTGTAGATTAGTTATACTAATTAGATATATAGTCTTAAGAGTTAGGATAGAAAGACAGATAGAGAGAGAGAGAATGAGCGCGTGAAAGATACAGAGACAGAGACAGCGAAAAAGAGAAATATACAGACAGAGACAAAGAGCGATAAAGAGTAGAGAGAGAGAGAGAGAGAGAGAGAGAGAGAGAGAGAGAGAGAGAGAGAGAGAGAGAGAGAGAGAGAGAGAGAGAGAGAGAGAGAGAGAGAGAGAGAGAGAGAGGGGGGGGGGGGGGGGTTATTAAAAATCGATCTTCTTACCATTGACTTTCTTTCCCTTAGCACTATTTGCGGGGGGGTGGGGGTTCCGCTTCCGCTTTCCAGTCAAACGATAATTATCGTTTTCGCTGGCAAAATTTCCATGGTCTTTTTGGTTAAAATCATAAGCTATAATAGATAATCGCTATTGTAATGTAAATATACATATATATATATATATATATATATATATATATATATATATATATATATATATAGATAGATAGATAGATAGATAGATAGATAGATAGATAGATAGATAGATAGACAGATAGATAGATAGATAGATAGATAGATATATAACGATTCAAAAAGCTAGTCTAAACTGTAAATACTCAAAACTTGGCGAAATTCTCTCTTGTATACAATAAAAACAGATACAAGTTGGTAACTCGCTGCTCGCCTGTTTGTTTACATTTGGGTCCGCGTTCCCCCGTCAGCTGACTCGATGAGAGCACCGAGAAGACAGTGTTATTTAACATTAAACATTCGTTGTTTCGCATTAAATCGCCGCCACATAGCCTGAATAGCATCCCTCATCGCCAGAGCCTGTGTGGGGGTTGGAACCATCTTGCTGTGTTTAAAATTTTCGTCGGAGCCATCTTGTTGTGTTTAAAAATTTCGTCGGACGGTTTCCGTGGTTCTCGTCGCTAGTGTGACTGCGCGCGCCAAAATGAGCCCGGTTTCCCTTATTCTCTTTCGCTTGGGCGTCGATAAGCCTCATCCTCAGAGTGAACGATTTTCTTGTTTTGGGGCCTGACTTCCGATAATAGGAACGTCTTGAGCGGATATAAAATTTCGATAAAATTATCACTGCCATAACCACAGAAACAAGTACACACAAGCACACGCATATATATACAGATAAACATACACACGCACATGCACACATAAACACATACACAAAATCACGTACATGCACACACATATATACAGAAAAGCATACACATGCACACATATACAACACGTACACACACACACATAAACGCGTACACAAAAACAAATACATACACATGTACACACATAAACATATACACACACATGTACACACATAAACTTATACACACAGATATACAGCACGTATACACACATAAACGCGTACACACACACACAAAAGTACACGCACATACCCACACGTATACACACACACCAACACAAACCCACACAATTAAATGAATGAAGTGAAAGAAAAAATCAGAAAGCAAATTTTTTCTTTCGTTTTTGAATGCAGTTCTCTGTCTTTCTTATCTTTCTTCTTATTCATTTTCTCTTTATTCTTCTTCTTGTTCTATGTTTTTCTTTTTTTTCTTTCTTTTTTTCTTCTCCCTCTTTTTCTTCATTTTTTTTCTTATTATTCTCTTTCTTCGCTTCTTTCTTCTTCTTACTTGCTATATTATTTTCCCTTATTATTATGATTATCATTTTCTGTCTGCTCTGTTACGGAATGCAGTGCTCGCTTTCTTTTCATAATTTTCATCATCTTTTCATTTCTTCTTATTATCGTCATTATTATTATTATTATCATTATTATTATCATTATCATTATTTCCATTTTCATAATTACTTTCTGTTTGTTACGGAATGCAGAGAGCGTTTTCTTTTTATCATCACCAGTTTCTTTTCCCTGGTCTTCGTTTCCTTGTTCTTGTTCTTCTTATTTTTTATTGTTGTTTTCCTTTTCCGTCTGTTTCGTTAAGGTTAGCAAGTTGATTTTTCTTTTCAGTATAATCACCTTTCTTCTTCTTTTTCCTCTTCTCCTCCCCTCTCCATCTCTTTCTTCTCCCCCTTTCCCTCCTCTTCTTCCTCCACCGTCTCTTCCCCCTCATCCCCTTTTTCTCCCTTTCCATCCCCTCCTTCTACTCCTCCTCCTCTTTCTCCTCCCTTTTCTTCCTCCCCCCTCGTCCTCCTTTTCTCCCATCCCCTCCTGCTCTTTCTCCTCCCTTTTCTTCCTTTCTATCTGTTTCGTTTCATTTCTCGTCTCAAATTATTTCCCAGTCAGAGCAACATCACACGGAAAAGAATGACAATGAAGAATCAAAAACAAACACAGTAACTTGTACACAGAGTTAAAATAGGAAACAATTACAGTACGAAATTATTAATATTAAAGATTTAAAGATTTAGTTTAACGCCATGACTTTGAATCGATTAATTGAGCCCGTTTCGGTTATTTGTTCGTCCGATGAGAAGTCATTGAAGAGTTCGAAACGTAATGATTCATTTTCATTTCATATTGTAGCTGTACCACCTTTTTTATATAATGATGAGTACTTCACTTTCCTTTTTTTTATATATACATATAACGATGAATACTTGACATTTCCTCCTCTTAGGGTCGTGAGCTCATCAAGTCATTCTTCTGATCAAAGATTTATGTCCGGTGTGGCGAGACAGCGGAAAACCGGATTTAAATATGACTGCTTTTTCTAAACCAGTTATTTTGTTGTTTTTTTACTCTATTTTCATTACTGTTTTTGGTTTATATTATTGCTATTTTCGTTATTATTATTATCAAGGTTGTTATCGTTATCATTATCATCATCATGATTGTTATTATCATTATTATCATTATTATTACTATTATCATTATTATTGATATCATCATAAACAAACCACACAGCAAATATATGATATCTAGACGTCAACACAATAAATAAAAACAATCATAAGCATAAAGACACACGAACCATACGGCTAATATAACCATCGGAGGTCCAAACCACACTTTCTGAAGCATAACACCGCTATTAAGTCAGCGCACTTATAATTACACGTAAAAGCATAATATAAGTGACTGAATGATAATCCTTAATGTCGCCTTGTTTGAAAAAAAAAACCTCACGCCTGTATCAATAACCTCAACATCTGGTACAATCCTTCAATGTAGAAGACAGAACCTTATTTACCAACACAACTCCAAGCTGTTAATTCCAGAACCCCAACCTCACAATCAATCATAGATCCCTTTACCAAGCTCCGCCCACAAACCAGCACCTCATAAACCCCGCCAACCTCATAGTCCAGCCTCAGCAATCCAGGCAAATGCCCTCATGAACTGCATCACATGACCTCGTAAAGCACGATGTTGCATAAGCACGTACACACACACACACACACTCTCTCTCTCCCTCTCGTTACGCCTCACCTTGAACTACCGGGCCGTTGGTCGGTCTCCACTCGACCAGGCAGCAAATCCACGAGTTTTTTTTTCCTGTCTAATTGTGTGAGTATTGTTATTCCTAGTCGACGCCTTCTTTTATTTCGCTTCAGCCTCTTCTAAGATTACTTTACAAAAGACGAAACGAAGCTGGGAGTTTCACTTTCGAAGATGGTGGTGTGGAAAGAGCATCGCGCAGATTGCTGTTCATCTTTTGTTATGGTTACTTGGGTTGTCTGTCTCCCTATATCTCTTTCTCTGTCTATGTATGGGTGTTTTTCTCTGCCCTCTCTCTCTCTCTCTCTCTCTCTCTCTCTCTCTCTCTCTCTCTCTCTCTCTCTCTCTCTCTCTCTCTCTCTCTCTCTCTCTCTCTCTGTCTGTCTTCGTCTTTGTCTCTGCGTGTCTGGCTTTATATCTGTCTTACTCTCCTTCCCTAATTCCTTCTTACGTCCCCCTTTCTCTATATATATCTGTCTCTCTCTCTCTCCGTCTTTCTCCCTTCTACCTCTCACCCCCCCACCCTGACTGGATACACAAGTAGAAAAGGTATGAATGAGAATGAATATCTTCACAATACAAGGGAAGATATTCATTCTCATTCATACCTACATTTCTCGTAATGAATACGGTTCATGGACACATTTTCTCTTTTTCTTCCAAGACGCCATTTACTGCTGGAGACCAAACGTTGAATACATAATGACTATAATTATTACGAATATAAGAATCATGGTAGAATTGAAGGTGTGAATCATACCTATAAAAATATCATTGAAAATTATGTCAACTATCGCAAAATCAAGAACAGTAATGATAATGATAATGTTGGTGATGATAATCATAATCAGGATGAAAACTGGAATGGTTATGATAATGGTGATGATGATAGCAAGAATGATAATGGTAATAATTAAAATGATGATGTTGATAATGATAGTGATAATGAAAATAACAACAATAATGATAATAACAATGATAATGATAATAATTATTACTACTACTCTAATGTTACTACTAATTACAATGATACCCACAATAATAATGAAGACAATGATAAAAACAATGACAGCGGAAATAAAAGTAAAAGTGGCAGAAGAAAAGAAAAGAGAAAAATGAAGACACAGAAGACCATTTCTTCGATTCACGTCAGCCAATATCTCCAGTTACTTTCTTCAGATCCAAAAGATCCGTCTCGCGGGACTGGAAAATGTTTCTCAAATAATATATCATCAGTATCTTCAGGATATGATTTACGTTTTGAGCGTCTCACTCTCTCGGGGCACGGAGAGAATACACGAATAAAAATGATCACACGTAAGAGAAGAGGTTCGGATGAATGTCATGGCCTCGGGTTCTGCGAGATGGCGACTGCGAGTGGAAATCTCTGATCTCAGGCCAGCGATGGGGGGGTCGTGTGTTCGTGAATGGAAGGCCTTTTGGTTCGTTTTTTTTATGGCTGTCAAGCACACATGCATATATACGCACACAAACGGAGATGTACACACATACACACGCACACAAACACACTAACTCACTCAGTCACAAACACACTCGCTAGCTCGCTCAGTCATACACGCACACGCATACACACGCGCGCGCTCTCACACACATACAAACCTTAATATCATACTGCTTTACTTACACATTAAGTTGACAGTAACAAGTATCAACAATCTCACATAAGACATTTCCATTAACATTAGAAAAAAAAAAAATCTGCTGCCCTCCAGACCTTTCACCTTTTCAAATACTTTTCCAACTTAAAACCCCCACACATCATTTTCTCCTTAAACAAGAGAATCAAGTCTTTTTGGAAACTTTACCCTCGTTTTCATACAAATTGTCTGAAGTTGAATCTTTGTGTGATAGGATTTCGACACCACCTGCGTATCAATGACAGATCGAGTGACGCAATAATTCTGGCTCTCTGTCGCTCGAGGCTCATTGGTTCAAAGGGTGGAGGGAGGGAGAGGGAGGGAGGGAGGGAGAGGGATGGAGGGATGGAGGGAGAAGGAGGGAGGGAGGGAGGGAGGGAGGGAGGGAGAGGGAGGGAGAAGGAGGGAGGGAGGGAGGGAGGGAGGGAGGGAGGGAGAAGGAGGGAGGGATGGAGGGAGAAGGAGGGAGGGAGCGAGGGAGGGAGGGAGAGGAGGGAGGGAGGGAGGGAGGGAGGGAGAAGGAGGGAGGGAGGGATGGAGGGAGAGGGAGGGAGGGATGGAGGGAGAAGGAGGGAGGGAGGGAGGGAGGGAGGGAGGGATGGAGAGGGAGAGAGGGATAGAGGGAGGGAGGGAGGGAGGGAGAGGAGGGAGGGAGAAGGAGAGAGGGAGGGAGGGAGAAGGAGGTAGGGAGGGAGAAGGAGGGAGGGAGAAGGAGGGAGGAAGGGAGAAGGAGGGAGGGAAGGAGGGAGGGAGAAGGAGGGAGGGAGGGAGAGAGGGAGAGGGAGGGAGGGATGGAGGGAGAGGGAGGGAGAGGGTGACGGAGGGAGGAAGAGGGAGGGAGGGATGGAGGGAGAAGGAGGGAGGGAGGGAGGGAGGGAGAGGGAGGGAGGGAGAGGGAGGGAGGGAGGGATGGGTTCAGCGTGCGTGTCCGCTTGGCTGCTCGGAACCTCTCCTGAGCTGGCATAAGCGCAGTCATTTGATAATTGGCATAAACCACGAGGACGTAGATTATGTGCATTTCGCAAGCAACAGTGGCGCAGAACAGGCACATACACACACATACATATACCCACCCAGACACACTTATACACACACACGCACACACACACATATATAATACATACACATATATATGATATAATATATATATACACATATATATAGGGAGGGTAAGTATATAATTTAACTTCTGCTCCATGCATTTCGTTTCACATATATATATTTATTAATCTATTAAATTATTTCACTTTACCACAAATATTCTTACTTACGATTGTAAAGCCTACTTCAACAATCCTTCCTCCATAACGATTTAGGGAAGGGCATCTTCGACAGCGTGGTCATCGGGCCATGAAAATAAACTACGCTGTTCACTTTTTTTTTATCTAATACACCATAAACAATCCGTATTT
>NC_091549.1:1642415-1654915 GCF_042767895.1 Penaeus vannamei
TGTTGCAATCTGGTGTTACGTGTGTGGGAAATGTTGCGATCTGGTGTTACGTGTGTGGGAAATGTTGCAATCAGGTGTTACGTGTGTGGGAAATGTTGCGATCTGGTGTTACGTGTGTGGGAAATGTTGCAATCTGGTGTTACGTGTGTGGGAAATGTTGCAATCTGGTGTTACGTGTGTGGGAAATGTTTCAATCTGGTGTTACGTGTGTGGGAAATGTTGCAATCTGGTGTTACGTGTGTGGGAAATGTTGCAATCTGGTGTTACGTGTGTGGGAAATGTTGCAATCTGGTGTTACGTGTGTGGGAAATGTTGCGATCTGGTGTTACGTGTGTGGGAAATGTTGCGATCTGGTGTTATGTGTCTGGGCAATGTTGCAATCTGGTGTTACGTGTGTGGGAAATGTTGCAATCTGGTGTTACGTGTGTGGGAAATGTTGCGATCTGGTGTTACGTGTGTGGGAAATGTTGCGATCTGGTGTTACGTGTGTGGGAAATGTTGCAATCTGGTGTTACGTGTGTGGGAAATGTTGCAATCTGGTGTTACGTGTGTGGGAAATGTTGCAATCTGGTGTTACGTGTGTGGGAAGTGTTGCAATCTGGTGTTACGTGTGTGGGAAATGTTGCAATCTGGTGTTACGTGTGTGGGAAATGTTGCAATCTGGTGTTACGTGAGTGGGAAATGTTTCAATCTGGTGTTACGTGTGTGGGAAATGTTTCGATCTGGTGTTACGTGAGTGGGAAATGTTTCAATCTGGTGTTACGTGTGTGGGAAATGTTGCAATCTGGTGTTACGTGTGTGGGAAATGTTGCAATCTGGTGTTACGTGTGTTGGAAATGTTGCAATCAGGTGTTACGTGAGTGGGAAATGTTGCAATCAGGTGTTACGTGTGTGGGAAATGTTGCAATCTGGTGTTACGTGTGTGGGAAATGGTTCAATCTGGTGTTACGTGTATGGGAAATGTTGCAATCTGGTGTTACGTGTGTGGGAAATGTTGCGATCTGGTGTTACGTGTGTGGGAAATGTTGCAATCAGGTGTTACATGTGTGGGAAATGTTGCGATCTGGTGTTACGTGTGTGGGAAATGTTGCAATCTGGAGTTACGTGTGTGGGAAATGTTGCAATCTGGAGTTACGTGTGTGGGAAATGTTGCAATCTGGAGTTACGTGTGTGGGAAATGTTGCAATCTGGAGTTACGTGTGTGGGAAATGTTGCAATCTGGAGTTACGTGTGTGGGAAATGTTGCAATCTGGTGTTACGTGTGTGGGAAATGTTGCAATCTGGTGTTACGTGTGTGGGAAATGTTGCAATCTGGTGTTACGTGTGTGGGAAATGTTTCAATCTGGTGTTACGTGTGTGGGAAATGTTGCAATCTGGAGTTACGTGTGTGGGAAATGTTGCAATCTGGAGTTACGTGTGTGGGAAATGTTGCAATCTGGTGTTACGTGTGTGGGAAATGTTTCAATCTGGTGTTACGTGTGTGGGAAATGTTGCAATCTGGAGTTACGTGTGTGGGAAATGTTTCAATCTGGTGTTACGTGTGTGGGAAATGTTGCAATCTGGAGTTACGTGAGTGGGAAATGTTGCAATCTGGAGTTACGTGTGTGGGAAATGTTGCAATCTGGAGTTACGTGTGTGGGAAATGTTGCAATCTGGAGTTACGTGAGTGGGAAATGTTTCAATCTGGTGTTACGTGAGTGGGAAATGTTGCAATCTGGAGTTACGTGAGTGGGAAGTGTTGCAATCTGGAGTTACGTGAGTGGGAAATGTTGCAATCTGGTATTACGTGAGTGGGAAGTGTTTCAATCTGGTGTTACGTGAGTGGGAAATGTTGCAATCTGGAGTTACGTGAGTGGGAAATGTTGCAATCTGGAGTTACGTGAGTGGGAAATGTTGCAATCTGGTGTTACGTGTGTGGGAAATGTTGCAATCTGGTGTTACGTGTGTGGGAAATGTTGCAATCTGGTGTTACGTGTGTGGGAAATGTTGCAATCTGGTGTTATGTGTGTGGGAAATTTTGCAAGTTGGTGTTACGTATGTGGGAAATGTTGCAATCTGGTGTTATGTGTGTGGGAAATGTTGCGATCTGGTGTTATGTGTGTGGGAAATGTTCCAATCTGGTGTTATGTGTGGGAAATGTTGCAATTTGGTGTTACGTGTGTGGGAAATGTTGCAATCTGGTGTTACGTGTGTGGGAAATGTTGCGATCTGGTGTTACGTGTGTGGGAAATGTTGCAATCAGGTGTTACGTGTGTGGACAATGTTGCAGTCTTGTGTTATGTGTGTGTGGGAAATGTTGCAGTCTGGTGTTACGTGTGTGGGCAATGTTTCAATCTGGTGTTACGTGTGTGGGAAATGTTGCAATCCGGTGTTACGTGTGTGGGAAATGTTGCAATCTAGTGTTACGTGTGTGGACAAAGTTGCAATCCGGTGTTACGTGTGTGGGAAATATCTCTAACGTGAGGAAGAGGTCTTCCAGTCCAGAGAAGAAAAAAGTGAAAAAACGTGGAATCATTCTCGACAGAAGAAACATGATCACCCAAACAGTGACGGAAAATGCACTCTTGCAATGGCAGTGTTGCGCATCAACAAGGATGACTCAGTTGAAATGGCAAGATACACGAGTAAACACGTTCACTTGTTATGAAAAGGTCCTTTTACTTTCTCTTGCATTGACTACTCTTTTTGCAACGTGGGCTCAACTGTGGAAAGGGAAAATAAGACTAGTGAAAATCCAATAAAACAGGAGAGGGCGACTAGAGGAAAAGGGAAAGAAAGAGAAAGGAGGGAGGAAGAGAGAGGGATGACGAAGGGAAAAAGAAGGACGAAGTGAAAGGGAAGACAAAGAGAAAGGAGAGACAAATAGAAAGGAAAGAGGAAGGGAAAGGAGTGATAAAGAGTGATGAAAGGAGAGAGCAAAAGTAAAGGGGAACGGAAACGAAATGACTGAACTAAGAGCCATCGTCATGACAGTTGTTTTTCCAAATGGTTTTCAGAAGCAAAGCGAATGAAAGAGAAGGTCTCCTTCGGCAGGAACACCGAGGCGAAGGAGGCGGCAGCGGAGGTGGTTGCCCCTGACCCTCGCTCCTCCGGCGCGCCAATAACACGGATTCTTGATCCCGGGCGCCTCCGCGTCTTCCGCCATCGTCCTGGGGATCTCTGGCGACTCGAGCGGGGCCGGTGGCAGCAGGTGTCGAGAGGGCGTCGATCCGAGCAAGAACAAATCCCAAGTTGAGATGAGTTTAAGAATACAAGAAAGAAAAGAAAAAAAGAATTGTCACGACGCCTTCCGAGCCCTCACGAACGCCCCAATCTCCAAACGTTTGCCGCCTGACGTCACTCCCACTACGCCGTGACGTCATCGGATGGCCCGACGGCAACGTAACGAGGCGAGCTGAGACAGATCGCGCGGCCAGACGCTGCCGGGAGTTTCCAGCGAGTGCACCAACTCCAACACCTGAAGGAAAAAACACTCTGGAAGAAGTTAAGAAGAAGTTCAAGTGAAAACTTCTCTTCAGGAAAAAGGTGATTTGGTTCTTCTCCGAGAGTAGAAACACGCGGCTAGACTCCCGAAACAGCGCGACGGAGCGAACTCTCCTCTTCTGACGCAAAGTGCCCGTGAAGCTGTGCCGCCTTGCAGTCATGTCTCTCGCACTCCTGTTAGCCGTGACGCTCATTGCTCAGGTAAGTTTTATCACCGTAGTTCCAAGTACCTAAGCGACTGTAGCAGTGACATTATCAAGCACCTATACGACCCAAAATTCACTGTTACCATGACAACAAGTCTGGCGAAACCACCAGACGAACATAAACGTCAAGATGGAGCGATAAGGTTGAGGAACTGAGCTGACCCGACCTGCCCCTCGCCTGACGAAAGCTGGGTGCTGTTGGCCGAGAGGGAGGTCCTGTCGGTCGCGAGGGCCTAATGGGACGAGTTTGGAGGCAAGCGTGTTCCTTGTGTCTCATATTCGCTATTCTTGTGTCGGTCTCTTCCATTAGATTTGGAGTTTACGCTTTGTTTGTCTATCTGTCTATCGTGCTGCTTCATCTGACTCCTTGTCACTCTTTTTATCTGTACATCCTTCTCTGTCTATATATTCCTTTAGCCCCTCTGTTTATCTGACTATGCATCTATCCTTCTGTCTACCCCTCTCTGTCCATTTTGTTATTAATCTCTTTATTAATCTCTATCAATATTTCAAACTACACACACACACACACACACACACACACACACACACACACACACACACACACATATATATATATATATATATATATATATATATATATATATATATATATATATATATATAAATATATATATATATATATATATATATATATATATATATGTATATATATATATATATATATATATATATATATATATATATATATATATATATATATATATATATATATATACACATATACATACATATACATACATATATATGTATGTATGTATGTATGTATGTACGTGCATCATCTTCGATAGTATCCAGAACAGTAGATTCAACTTCAGATATCTATGTCTAAATCTGTCTATCTATCTGCATGTGTTTACAGAAGGCTTGTGGGTTACGTGTATACACAAACTCCGTGCATTATCGAGGACGAATTTATTTTTTTATCTTTTATTCTACCCAGTGATTTTGCGTCGTGCGGTGAAAAGACGCAGATCTTAAACATAAATTCGAGTTTTTCTACTGATTTTTTTGTACGAGAATGCACCGTCACCATGAGAACTTAGAACATGCAAACACATTCTGAAACGATCAGCTGATAATATTTATTCGAGCTGAAGTATTCTTAAGAACCATTCTTAGCAAGTCTGCTTTTTTTGCTGCATGACCAACCTTAGCACGATTTGCACTGTTGTTAGAGCGGCCTGTTGCAGCAATCGTGTGTGACCTGACTTGCACGATGGCTGTTGGGCCTAATACAGGGAGGTCATCCACAGGTGTAATATATGTCAATGCTCCTCCTCAAAAAATGATGCTATGCGGCGCTTGTACTAGGCTTGATTTGATTTTGAACATAAGATGTTATTAATAGCAATGTGATCTATAGACATTGCCATACTATTGTTATGTTACTGCGTTAATAAGGGCTTGTTTTTGTATAGATTGATAATTTTCGATGATTTTATGTTTCTTTTCTCTCTTTATCGTCATTTTGGTCTAATTACTAATTTTATTGTTTGGTTCTTATTCTATCTACCTATCTATCTGTGTATCTATCTGTTGATCTTGTTCTTGCCTTAGATTTTGTGGTTATTTTGAATTCTGAACTTTTCATTTTCATAGATGAAGAAAATGCTGTTGATTGAAGCCTTTTTCAATTAAGTTGATGTTCAGATTTGAAACTCAATATCAGGTGGTTGATACACGAACTGTGTTACACGGTAGTTTCCTTTATGTCTGGTAGCATGAATAAACACATCAATTAATTGTAAGAGACTATCTTCCTCAGCGCGACTCCAAGGCAAATAAACAGCATGAAACATGAAAATAATCAGAAAATGTTGAGTTAACCTTGACCTTGGTGTCAACAAGCCACGGCGGTTTATTATGTAAGGCCGAGCACACAACACCTTGGTCTTCGGGTTTCTCTTTGAGGGAACGGCCAGCCTTGCTCCTCGCGGCGTCTGCGTCACCGCGTCGGTGTCAACTCTCTCCTCCCTGCGTCTGCGGCGTCGCCTTGATGCCACCAACTCCCCCCCCCCCCCCTCCCTTCGTCTGCGTCTGAGCCAACGGCCTGACATCGAAATATCTCCCCGCTAAGTCTGGTTCAGGGGCCGTCTCGTCTTTCCTTTCCACTCCGTCACTCGGCGCAGAACGCGGCCGCCAAAGGGAGACCAGAGAAACCAAAGCGCGCCCGAGAGGCGAGCGCAGGCAGCGGAGCCGCGCTCGGGGGAGGAGGAGGAGGAGGCGGAGGGGAAGCAGGAAGGAGGGCAGGCGTCCGCGGGGAAAGTGCTTGGGCGCGCGTTGCCTTGGCCGTGTTGCGCGCCGCCCTCCTTCCCGTGGGCACCGCCGGCCGCTCTCACTCGGCATCTGGCCGGCGCACCTGTCGCGGGCGCCCGCCGTCTGGCCCGGCCGCCGCTGCGCCCGCTCTTTCATTCGCCTTCCGCTGGCTGGCTGCCCGCTCTTCCAGCCGCTGTTATGGGCGCCGCGGTGTCTGCCCGGGGTCCTCGGACGCGTATTCCCCTGCTGGTCTTTGGTTAGCAGACTGACCTGCTTCTGCTCTGGGTCGCCGCCTCTCGCTTTTACGACCTGCTCGCTCCGGCTCGTCACGTGGCCTGTCCCATCGAGATCTCACCCGCAATACCAGTTCTAAGACGATATTCGTAGCTGTCAAACGTATTGCAGTGACTGACATTCCTCTTTCCACTTTACGACGCCTAGTACTATATATCATATCAATAATCAGATGAAAAAATATTTATTTCCAATTGCAAGCTTCTAATATTGCTTCTGTTACTACTGCTATTACTGTTATTACTACTTCTACCACTATTACTATTGATGCTACTTCTACTACTATCACTACTATTACAACAACTACCATTACTGTTATTACTACTTCTACCACAATTACTATTATTACTACTACTACTACTATTAATATTGCCATTATTATTATTATTATTACTACTACTACTGGTTCTACTACCCCTATTATTGGCAAAACTACTTCTACTATTACTACTACTAATACTATTATAGCTACTACTACTACTATTATTATTATTATAGCTACTATTACTACTACTGCTATTATCACTAGTACTACTACTGCTGTTACTAATACTGAATCTACTATTAATGATATTGATACTGCTACTTCTACTATTACTACTACAATTACTACTGCTATCTCTGCTACTACTACTGTTACTACGACTACTTCTATTACCATTACTACTTCTGCCACTACTGCTACTACTACTATTACTACTACAAATACTGGTACTATTATTACTGCCATTACCTCTAATAATACTATTACTCTTACCACTAATTCTACTGCTGATGCAGTTTCTTTACCTCCTGCTGTTGATATTCCTTATGCTACTACTGCTGCTACTACTACCACTACAACTACTACTACAAATACTATTACTACTCCTTCTACTACTAACTACTTCTACTGCAATTATTGTTACTTCGGTTGCTACTACTGGTACAATTGTCGCTGCTGTTTCAACTACAAGGCCTATCACTGCTACAACTACTACTACTATTACTGCAATTGCTACTGCTACCGCTACTACTACCACAGCTATACGTTATTCTCAACCACACCTTCCACCGTGCATTCAAATCCACCATTTCACCGGAATTCCCACTCCAACGCCACCCACGACCACCACTACTTCCTCTCGGACTACGACCACGACTCCTCCAGACAGAGCTGAGGCAGGGACGACCTTGGCCACGACCCTGTCCTTCAGCGCTTCCTAGACGCAGCTCTTCCTTTCACTGCCTTCCCTCCCTGGGACCTTTTTAATCCCACCTGTGTGATCTCGACAGGGTCAGCATTGCCGCTGGTATCTGGTGGTATTGGCGTTGATATTGTTGTTGTTCAGAGGTCTTGGTGTTGATTTTTTTTAATTATCGGTATTTGTGAGTTGGTGGTTATTGTTATTATTGTTATGGTATCATCATTATTGTGTTGGTTTTGTGATTTATAGGTGGAGTTATTCTTATTATCGTTATTTCACCGTGATTATACTTATTATTCATATCAAATATCAGCTGTAGCAACAACAATGCCATTGTCATTATTGTTTTTCGTATCATTATCATTATCATTGTTGTCATTATTATTATTATTATCATCATCATTTTCATTATCATTAACATCATCAGCAGTCTTGTCCCTTTGCTTAGCTTTCACAAAGGCCAATTCATATACGACTTAATCAACCCGCATATATGACGAGAGGCAATAGATATAATTCCAACATTTAGATAAGTATTACCTTCTCATCTATCAACCCAATCATCCCACGCCCCTCATAACCACGCCCACGACGCCCCTTAAACACCCTCGCCGCCCTTCCCTTGACGCCTGCCTCTTCTCCCTCCTCCAGGCGAGCTGCCACATGTCCCTGCAGGATCCCCCAGCGAGGAACGTCATGTGGAGGATGGGCTTCTCCGCCCTCCCTGAGCACCGCGACGACGACTACCTCATCTGCAACGAGAACGGAGGTCGTAAGTGCCCCCCTTGCGGTGACAGCATCGACAGCCCCCCGCCGCACCCTCACGAGGCCGGGGGTGTGTGGGCCACAGGCATCATCACCAGGACCTACAGCGAAGGAGAGGTGAGAGAAGCGAAGGAGAGGTGAGAGAAGCGAAGGAGAGGTGAGAGAGAGGAGGGGAAGGAGGGAAGGAAAGAGGGAGGGAGAAAGAGAGAGTATGAGGAGGACGGAAGGGGAGAGGGAGGGAGAAAGAGAGAGTATGAGGAGGAGGGAAGGGGAGAGGGAGGGAGAAAGAGAGAGTATGAGGAGGAGGGAAGGGGAGAGGAAGGGAGAAAGAGAGAGTATGAGGAGGAGGGAAGGGGAAAGGGAGGAAGAAAGAGAGAGTATGAGGAGGAGGGAAGGGGAAAGGAAGGGAGAAAGAGAGAGTATGAGAAGGGAGAGGGATGGTGGAATAGAGAAATAGAGAGAGAGAGGGAGGAGGGAGGGAGAAAAAGAGAGAGAATATGGGAAGGCGGGAGTGGGATGGTAGAAAAGAGAGAAAAAGAGAAAGAGAGGGGGGAGGGAGGGAGAAAGAGAGAGTATGAGAAGGGAGAGGGATGGTAGAAAAGAGAAAAATAGAGAAAGAGAGAGAGAGAGTGGGTAGGGGTGGGAGGGAGGAAGAAATAGAGAGTATGATGAGGGAGAGGAATGGTAGAAAAGAGAGAGAGAGACGGACAGACAGGGAGTTAATGAGAAAATGCGAGGAGAGAGAGAGAACAAATTAAAAATTGAAAATTAGAATTAGAAATCACAGAATAGGGTAAAAAAAAAAAAAAAAAAAATAACACCAAACAGAACCAAACTCGAAAAAAATCATACAGCCATCACACCTAAACCAACAACACAGAACACGTGGCCCCTAAACCCACCGTTCTCCTCTTCCACACGTCTCAGACCATCGAAGTCCACGTGAACGTTACCCGAAGCCACGGTGGATACGTTCAGCTGAAGCTCTGCCCGAACAACGACGTGAACGCCCCCGTGACCCAGAGCTGCCTTGACCAGTGAGTATCTGTCGGTGTTGGCTCTTGTGTTTCGATTTGATTTACATCACTGTTCTTTGTGGATTTGCTTGATGTTTTCTGAATTTCTGAAATGTTGATTTTATGTCTAGGTTATTGATATTAATTACCATGCCTGTATATGTCAGAAGTCGGTAAGTAAGCTTTGCTGTTACCACATGGCCAGAGCTTAGCGCCACACTAAGGATATATAGGTAGAAAACCTGATATACATACACACACACATACATACACACACACACAAAAACACACACATATATATTTATATAGTTACGCATCTGTCATATCTACTTTGATCACTTAAGTCATAAGATATGGGCTTAAACCAGCACCACAATAAGGATATATTGATGGAAAACATGAAATAACCTCAGAGGTACCCTGATTTAGATTATATCTAGTATTCATAATTATGAATCATATATTCTGTTTATATTGCTATATTAGGTAGTTTTAAGACACTGTTAGATAGTGTTATTGATTTTTAGCCCATTAATTTGAATACTCTCTTTGACTAAAAGTAAATTATATACCTATTTGCTTTCCATTCCAGCTTTCCAAGTATCTTTACTTTTGCTTCTCTCTTAACCGCTTTAGTTTCCTTGTTTCTCTCTTCCATCCTTTATATCTCCTCATCCTCGTTATTTATATTTTGATTTATTATTATCGTCTCACTTTCTTCTAAACCCTTGCAACTTTACTCCCGCTCCTATTGAAAATTATCTTTTCCTTTCACAATTTTTTTCATCTATATAACCGAGTCATTATCACCGTCATCATCATTATTTTCATTGTTTTTCTCTTTTTTTTTTACGCTGGCTACCGTTCCATTTATAAACTTCTTCCATAAATGACTGAATCAAGAACTACCATAGACATTTCTCAGTGGTAGTACTCGCCTCGGGTACCATTTGCAAATCGCCGGCCAGTGATACCATGAACTACTGAATTACCATACCCATCACCCTATTCATGAATAAACTACAAAACACATCACTCTATTCATGAATTACTGAAGTACCTTACTCAACACTCTATTCGTGTATTACTGAACTACCATACCCATCACTTTATTCATAAATGTCATGAATTACTATACCCAACATTATTCACAAATTACTGAAGTACCAAACCAATATTCTATTCTGAATTGCCATTCCCATCACTCTATTCATAAATGCCATGAACTACCATACCCAACACTCTACTCATAAATTACTGAACTACCATACCCATCTATTCATAAATACCGTGAACTACCATACCCATCTATTCATAAATACCATGAACTACCATACCCATCACTATTCATGCATTACTGAACTAACCCAACACTATCCATAAATGCCATGAACTACCATACCCAACACTCTATTCACAAATACCATGAACTACCATACCCCTCACTCTATTCACAAATTACTGAACTACCATACCCAACACTATTCACAAATTACTGAATTACCACACCCATCACCATTCATGCATTACTAAACTACCATACCCACCACTCTATTCACAAATACCATGACCTACCATACCCACCACTCCCTTTCCTCCGCCACAGGTACCCCTTGCAGATTGCCGGCCAGTCCTCCACGAAGTTCAAGATCTCTGCCCCCTATGACAGCCCCGAACAGCTGAGGTTCAAGGCCGTTCTTCCCGCTGGCGTCACCTGCGACCAGTGCGTTATCCAGATGACCAATAACGCTGGTACGGAATTGTTATTTTGGGGGGATTAAGAAATTGTTATTTTTTGGGATTATTTTGTTATTTTATTATTTTTGTTATTTGTTATTGTTTTGTTTTATCGGTTTTGTTATTTCTTGTTATTGTTTTGTTATTTTATTATTTTTGTTATTATTTGTTATTATTTTTGTTATTTTTTGGTATTATTTTGTTATTCTATTATTTTTGTTATTTTTTGTTATTTGTTATTTTTTGTTATTGTTATTATTTGTTATTTTTTGTTATTGTTATTATTTTTTGTTATTTTTTGTTATTTTATTATTTTTGTCATTTTTTGTTATTTTTTGTTATTTTATTATTTTTGTTATTTTTTGTTATTTTATTTTATTATTTTTTATTTTTTTTATTTATTTTTATTTTTTTATTATTTGTTATTTTATAATTTTTGTTATTTCTTATTTTGTTGATTTATGTTGTTATTTTGTTGCTTATTATTTTTATCATTTTATTGCTTAATGTTTTATCATTCTATTGCTTTTTTCTTTCATATGTTATTATCATTTATTATTATTGTTTCGTGATTTTATAATCGCATTATTTGTTTATTTTTATTTTATTAGTATTTGTTATTGTTTTCTTTGGCATCGGTGGATTGTTTGGGTATTTTGTATAATTCCGTCGGTTGTGTGTGTGTGTGTGCATATGTTATATGGTCGATTACTATGTTTTTTGCTGTTTTCTAACTTGGTATTTGTGCATATTACTGTCATTTTCCTGATGCTGTATATTACTGTTTTTATTATTATTATTATTATTATTATTATTATTATTATTATATAAATATATATATATATATATATATATATATATATATATATATATATATATATATATGTATAATTATTAAGTATGGGTACATCCTCAGTTGCTTTTCGAATAACTCGAGAATCGGCATTGTTTATAGTCAGGTATAGGTTAGTTACGCCATGCTACTTCTTTTCTTTTTTCTGTTTTTGACTTTCCATAACTGAGATTTCATTTCAATATCTGATTTCTATCATTCTCTAAATTATCTGTCTTACGATATTTTCAGCCCAGTTCAAGCCACAGACCGTCATGTTCCGTAACTGTGCCGACATCGCCATAGTCCCCGGCGGAGGCAGCAGAGGAGCCCCTGTGGGAAAGCCCGTGTCCTTCAACAGCCCTTCGGCACGACAGGGAGGTTCCTTCGGTCGCCAGCCCTTCTCCAACCACAGGCACTTCGGATAAACAACATCTCATAGTTTTATCATAGTTCACCCTCCAAGTCCGAGCGTCCCGTAGCCTTAAAATGTCCGTTTTCTGTTTCTTTCTTATTATATAATTTTCTCTCTCTCTCTCTTCGCTTGCTATCTCCTGGGCTTGTGTATGTGATATATAGTCCTTATTTGATATGGATGAAATTATGTCTGGCTATTTGTATGTCATTTTTTAGTTTTCTTCTGGCTATAGTAGATATATTTAGCAGTCAAACATCAAGGAAAGCAGATTTTTATTTTTCA
>NC_091549.1:1677415-1702415 GCF_042767895.1 Penaeus vannamei
TAAGGCCGGTGCATCTTAAACTATACGCTATCCCCTTCTATTTTTCCCGCTTTATAAGATGGCGGTGTCCATTTTCCTCTATCTACGCGCGTCGCGGTCTTCAACCTCTACCGAAAACTCAGTAATTGTTATCGATTGCGACGCACCCTCGCCGAGACTAAGTTCCAAAGGGGGGGGGACCATCTCCCTCCTCCCCTCCAAATGTGGGAAGGGTGTCCTCGCAGATAATTATTTATAAGGGGGGGGGGCGGGGGGAAGGGATGAGGGGGATAAATCCAATTCACGAAGCTTCATTGGGGGGGGGGGGGGATGCACGATCTCTATAACAATCTGTAAATGTCAAGGTAAAATAAATAACACTTAAACATCGATAGAAAGTTAAATTATATGAAATACGATATTAATTTTATGTCCCGACAACAATAGAAAGGCCGTTTAATCAGAAAGACGAGACAAACTTTGTCCGGTGGACAGTGAACCGAGCGAATGAAATACTGCTAAAGTAAACAAGCGAAACACGCAATGCCTACAAACTCGATATCCGATATTTTATTTTTTTTATGTTATCATGCGATCTGAAATAACGAAAACATATACAAATATCCCACCCCCCGTTTATTCGCACCATGTCAATTTATAAAAAAAAAAACAAAAAAAAAACAATATACAACACATACTGTCAGTGTGGAGGGTACAAACGAGCTGCAGCGAGGAGGAATTGATGGAACCGTTTGTTTTCAGCCGGGTATGCCATCATAAATATGGCCCTGGCCAAAGATCCTACGAAGTGGTATTGTCTCCTGCAGAAGCGGGGCACTTTGGTTTTGGCCTCCCTCCATTTACGCTCGATCGTATTGATGTGAGCTTTACTTTTGGGGTCAACAAAATTGTATGAATGATTCACAGTTAAATGTTGATAGCCCTCTTTTTCTAAACAGTTATATGCCTTACAACAATCACTAATGACCGTTGTCCCTGGGTGGATACGCTCCTTAATGACGTTAAGCAAAGTGAGAGTGTCACGCGTCTCCACAGGTACGAGAAAAAAATCCCCACTCTTGCGGCATACTCCTCTAAAAACCCACTGACCTTCTATTACATGACCTACGTTATATTTACATTTACCAAACTTAGATTCATCAATCTCGTCAATTTCTCCTGACCCACCTATTTTGTCGGATTGATTCTCAAAACACCAGTAAATTAGAACCTCCCGACAAAAGCTCGCCCAATCGCAAATAGTCTTGTTTGGGAAACTGAAATCGCTCCGTGCAGATTCGTAAGAAAACCTCTCTCGCAGATACAAATTAACAAATTTTAAATTAGTTTCAAAATCGAGCTTGCTATTATCAAACCAGGTGTTCTTAAAAAAGGGATTTTTTGAAATTGCTTCTAACTTTTTTATTATTATTTTTTTTTTTGTGTTTTGTCGTACCGAAATGAATATATATATTTGTCTAGCTGGCATTCATTTTCACATTTGGGGCACTTTAGTGACCCCAGGAGGAGACCATGTGACCGGCAAAGATCAAGCAAGAGGGTGGCTTCTCCTCCATAATTTTGCCAAAATTGCCCGTACCTACCATAAAATCTATATTTAATAACACTATTTGTTAATTGTAATAAAAGCTAAAAAATATATGTTTATAAAATGTCAGATTCATTAAGTATCATCATTTAAAAAAATATTTAAAGTATTATAAAAACTTACCCCATGTCACACTGAGCACAAAAACTGCCGGTTGAGGAACCTGCCATGGCAAAGGCTTACCGGTAATTGTGCATATAATTGACCTTGTGTTTTGTTCCAACATGGGAGGCAAACAATGTAAGGAGGCAGTGCCATTGTTAGATTGTTAACAGGTAATCAAAGTTATCATAACGAAATTATACTTCATAATATACCTACGTTATATAAAATAAGATTTATAATGCATAAGCATTAAAATAATAGAGGAAATGTTTGTAGAAATATGAATAGATAATAGATTAAAATATTAGTAATCGGAAATGATTCCACACTGGTTGAAAGTGGTGCTCAGAAAACGTAACCTTCATAGAAAACGCAGCTATAGAAAATGGAATAACAGAAAATGAGGCACATTTAGAAAACGAGTGTATAGAAAATGTTGGCTTAAACAATAACAATGGCTGCAGAAAGGTTTTGTGGACTTCGTTTCCTTTTTTTCCTTTTATCGGTAAATATAATGCCAATGCATATTAAACTATATTCTATCCCCATCTATTTTTTCCGCTCTATAAGATGGCGGTGTCTATTTCCCTCTAACTACGCGCGTCGCTATAAGTAACTTATACCGAAAACTCACTTTTTTTTACTTTGACTTTGACAAGTTTATTGAGACAAAACGTTACATCTCAAAAGGATGTGGTAACGTAGGTTATCCTCACCCTTATCTTGATAAGTCCCTGTGTGGGCTCACAGTTCTCATACAAAATTAGGTGTATTACCAGATAATAACATAAAATACAAAAAATTAAAATATTGAGAGTCATGGTCTATAAAATAGAAAGTTCGTGCACAAACTCACACATGGGCAGTGAGGTACCGTAGGCGACCCGTGTGTGTAGCTGTTTATTTGCGAAGGACAGGCACTCAGGTCATCCCCGCGTTATCTATACATATAGGCGTACGAGGATAGAGTAAACGAACTGTTCTTTGTTGTACATATTTTTGTGAAATCCGTTGTCTCTGAAGTATAAACAATAATGTTATAAGGCTCTACTATACTTTACCTTGCCCTTCCATCCTGCCATTATATCTTTAATCTTTGCCAAGTTTTGTTCAAATTCCCATCGATCGTGATCGTTGTACTCCACACTTGCTGTTATTTTTCTTTCCATCCCTTTAATAACTATCTCATTTTCTGAATCTTGCTCCTTTGCAGAAATACACGTTTGTTTCATTTCTGTGTCTTTGGTTGTAGTTTCTTTTGTTGCCTCCTCACACTCGTTTTCTGTTTTTCTGTTTCTTTGCTGGGAACCTGGGCCAGTTTTTTATCGATAGCATCCATTCTCTGCATCAGCGTCTGGAACATCCTGGTAATTTTGGATATTTCCTTAGGAAAATCCGCACCACTATTCTGTGGCACTTCCTTTGCTTCCTGCACCTGCCTTTCCTGTCCATCATAACATGCCATTGGTAACGACACCACCCGTGGTGGGCCCTGCACCCATGCATTAGGGATTGCATCTGTCTCCTCCCAAGGCACCTCTGGCTGCGTGTTGATTGGCCCTTTTCCATTTTCAGCAACTTCCTTGGGGACCGCTGAAGCAATCTTGAATTGTGGTCTTGCCCTGCATGCAGGAGACCCGGCATTGTGGCGGCCTCCGCAGTTGCAGCAGCAAGGCGTAATCCTTTCTCCCTTTTCAATTTTAGCCCGGCAGACCCTTGAGTCATGTGTCCTGCCACAGAACCTGCATCGAGCATCCTGTTGACAGGCCCACGACTTGTGGCCCCATCTGCAGCACTTGAGGCACATGACTGGCGGCTCTACATACGGTGCCACCCTCCTGTACCCCGCTCCAGAGAGGAATATCTTCTCTGGCACTTCCCCCTTCACAAGGGCAACGAGCTGGCTCTGCTCCTCGCCCCTGGACATGTGCCTCCTTACCCACATAAATCTCTCGTCGTCCAGTAGGAAGTCCGGGTCTAATATCGTGGGATATTGGAAAATTATCACCTTAGTGAACTTTTCCTCAGCCTTTGGAACAGTCATCACTGTCACATTGTATCTCTGAGTCGTCAAGGTCTGCACTGCCTGGCCTCCCCGCACCGTGAGATACGGCCTTCCTTTTCCTTCCTTCATCACTGGCTCGAACTCAGCATGGTCTCAGCCCAGTTGCATGGACCACCTTAATTTTTCTAAGAAACTCATGGCGCAGTCCTGTGGAAATAGTCTTTTCCTGTCATTCACGCTGGCAACATTCTGGGCTGCTGCTTCGTTTCCATCATTCTTCTTTCTCTTCTCCCATTCGCATCCATTCTCGTCACTCATGTCTACGCTTCCATCACTTCTTACCCTCTTATGGGATCCACTTCCACTAGCAACACTAGCCATGCTGATACCTTGGTAGGAGGTGACCCGCTCCCTGTCCGAGGTCAGATAGGGGCGGGTAAACACAGGATTCGGGGGACCTCACGCCTGAGGACAGTACTGTAAACACGTCCTAGTCCTATGAGAGATACACCCCGACTGGGGAAAACTCACTGTGCGTTGCTTCCAGAGTTGCAGAATTTTTCTGAGAATTTAATCTCTGCGTGAAAATGCCGAGGAGCTGTGTTGCTGTTGGTTGGAAAAGAAACCTGAAAAATGGGAGCGATAGGTACAGGCCATGAAACTCATGAATGCTGATGAGAGTGCTTGGGAGCCTGCTTGAAGCTATTTTTACATTTAGGCAGTACATATTATTACATATTAATATTATACACCTTTTCAAATTCTAGAGACAGATAATCACTTTCAAACTCTATCCATCTATACTCTCATCATCAAGGTTAACATTGACATTTGATTTTGGCAGCAATTATACACATCAAAAAGTACAACAGCAATTTTACATTTTTCTGCAATAAATTGATTTAACATAATTTCAATTTACAGGCAAACCATCCTCGGATCCAACACACCCAGACTTTATCCCAAGCTCTGGCCTTTAGATGAAAACAAAGCAATTATACTGTAAAAAAAAATAAGAAAAAAAAATATTGAAAAATGGAAGAAAAGAAGCCTAGCTAAGGAGATACCAAGCATTCAGAAGAAACGAAAGTTTCCTGTTGCTTTTGTGTCTGAAATGTCATATAGTACAGCAGATGAAACAATTGAAGAGGGCCTGTCTCAAATTACTGAAGAGAGAGAAAAACGCGTTGTGTGCATGTAGGCCTTAAGTGACTTGTATAAACAGCTAGTAAATAGGAAAAAAAGTGATATTGGGTAATAACACTAATTTCATAGAAAAATTACATAACTAAAAATCATAGATTACTGTAACAAATTACGTTATCATAAAATGATTTGCTAATTCTTTCCAACATAACTTCACCCATTGGAGGCCAAGTTCCCAACTCCAGTCAACAATCTTACGGGATCCCGTGGGGAATTGGGGGTTTTAAGGGGAGGGATATGGTCGATTTCGCACATAGCAGGGAATTTAAAAGGTAAAGAAAATGTAAAAATTAAAAATCCGAGTGAAGAATCGCATTTCACAACGTAAAGAAGATTTGATACTGTGTTGTGGAAACGAACAAGCAAGCGAGTCCCACATAAACGCACAATCACAAAGATAGCCGTATGAACCAAAGAACTCCCTAACCCGGGGGCTCTGCCCCGGGCCCCCTCCTGATCACCATATTTCCCTATCAGAGGCTCTGCCTCCGGACCCCCTCCCTATCGCCGTATTTTCCTCCTGGGAGCTCCACCCCTGGCCCCCCACTTTCCCTAACCTATCACTACCATAACCACAGAATCTATCATAAAGATAGCTGTATGACCCAAAGAACTCCCTAACCTAGGGGCTCTGCCCCCAGATCCCATCCCGATCTCCGTGTTTCCCTACTGGAGGCTTCGTTCCCTTCTTTCCCTAACCTATCACAACCTAATTATGAGCATAAGCACTTACCTTACTGTGGAGGGTATAGCCGAGCGGCGGCGAGGAGGAAGTGGTAAAATCTTTTTTTCGGCTCGCTGACTCTCATGAAAAACATTGATCAAGTAAGGTATTCTATAAAGTGGTACTTCCTCCTGCTGTACTTTGGCACTTTTGCCTTTGCTTCCCTCCAAAGGCACTCAATGGTGTTTGTGTGCACTTTCGTCTTTGGGTCTAAAAAGTTTAAAGAATAGTTCACGGTGAGGTGCTTGAACCCTTCTTGTTCTAAGCAATTGTAAGCACGCCAGCAATCACTAATGATTGTAGTGCCTGGCTTGATTTTTTCTTTAATCGTTGATAACAAAATATCTGCGTCCCGGGATTCCACCGGCACTAGGAAAACTGTTTTCCGGCATATCCCCCCAAACACCCACTGACCCTCCACCAACCTTTCCATGTTATACTTTCTTTTTCCAAATTTGCTTTCGTCAATTTCGACAACCTCACCGTGTCCACAAGTGTTTTCAGACTGATTTTGTAATCACCACTCGATAAGCACTTGCCCAGTCACAAATTGTTTTGTCAGACAAATGAAATTTGTCTTTAGCTCTTGAATACGAAAAATATTCATGCAAATAAGAATTTTAGAATATTAGATTTATCACAGCAGAAGCTCTTTTTGTTAATGTCTAAACGGCAGTCACCGTTGCACTTTTCACACTAAGTTTTTCAAAATTAAATTGTGCCCTTGGCACAATCTTAACTTTGTAAACTTTACTCCATGTGTTGACTTAGCTCCAGCATGAAATTTTGAGAGATAAATTTTCATCAATATTCTATTAACTGTTTTTTCTGCTAGTTATTTTTAATGTTAATCTGTGTAGTTTTTCACTGTCTATAAGATTACGGCCTTTCATTTCGTCAAAATCGTTGCAGTCTCTTGTAAACTTTGTCTAACATATCATTATGATCCGTTAGACATAACTGTTATGTAAAATTATCCAACAAAGGTTAATATTTATGGGGTATATGTTATTGAGAGTGATGAATCTCCAGAGATACTCTCAAGACCAGAATATCATGCGAACCCAACAAACCAAACTGGTTATTTTACAGAATAGTTCCACCTATCGGATTGTGATGATTTTGGTGTCAGTGGATTCTGCAGAATTAGTCACTATATTGTGTAATGCAGCCCCCCAACCCCCGCAATGGAACACAGAAAATCCTCCACTTTTTCATGGCAGGAGAGAGGGAACGACTGACATAGGGGAGTGCCCGATGGCAAGTCTTTCCAGTGCTCTCTCCTACCAAAAGTAATATTAGGCGTATTGGTGAGCATTAGGGTACATTGCTTTGAATTTTTTGTATTTCTGATGTCTGGTATCATATTTTTATTTTTGTGTGCTGTCTATGCGCAGCGGTAACGTGCTGGACTAGCAATCTTGCCGACCTGCGTTCAATCCCACATCTAGCCAGTGAATGGTAACTCCGGCCATTCCTTTCACAGAGGGGGAAGATTTGGGCAAAATAAAACAGTATGTCACAGCAAAGAATATCCATTGTAACAAATGAAATTAAAACTAAATCTTTAAATCTTTAATCCTTCTTGTAGATTGCTTGTGCATTTTAGAGGTTTCCCCGTTATTCCTAGTTTTGAGATTTTTATTAGAGTGCTTCATGGTTAACTGTATCGAAGGCTTTTTCTAAGTCAATACATGCTATCATGTTATATATATTTTTTCTATAAATGCTTTGTTTATATGATCTTCTATAGTATGGAATGTGTTAATGGTATTTCTATTTGGTCTAAAAGCTGTTAAATCTTTATCAGATTTGTGATGTTCTATCCACCTTATTAGTCTTTTTGTAAAGATTACATATAACTTACCAATGCATGAGATTCTAACAATTAATCTATATGAATTTCCCTCAACCGTTTTTACCCATTTTTATTATTGGATTTATGATTGCCATCTTCAGCAAATCTGAGCGAAACAAAGCAGATACTTATAGATAAAAACAAAATTCATTTATGTGGTTAAAAATGTCATATATGTAATGTCAAAAACATATGTATATTTTAAAAATCAAATTAAAAAAGTCATTTCTAAAATACGTAAAACAAAGTCAATTCTAAAAAGTTTAACAAAAATGAATTTTCTTATTCAAAAATATTAAAAAGTCATGTAATAAAATATATATATATATATATATATATATATATATATATATATATATATATATATATATATATATATATATATATATATATATATATATATATATATATATGTAAGTTATATTAGAAACATAATCACATACATTCATTCAAACATCCATTCACAGATTCGTAAAATTCACAAACATGCTTCAGTCATGTTCCCCTGCAGCATATTGGGGGCCAGCATCCTCTGCTTCTTCCCCTTGTGGGACGCTACACGGAGGCTTTCATGGTCCTGCGATCGAAGTACCTAAAGGCATTCTTCAGAGGTGCCCACACCCAGTCTGGTAAACAATGAGCCTTCTTCGTATCCAAAATTGTGGTCCAGAGTCGTAACCCTGGCAAGAAATACAATCCGGTCAATACCGCGGTTCTTGTACATTGCGACTTTGGCCCACAATTTTGAGTGCAAAGACTCATTGATGTTTTGGGTATGGCCCTTCTGGCACTTCTCTAGCAATGATGTATCCAATAAGTCCATGTAGATCTCCACCTCCTTGTGAGCGTCACGGGGAAAGGTGGAAAATATCCCAGGCTCCTGGATTGCTGTGGTCGGGTCCACGCCTCGAGCCACAGCTTGCTGGTATTTACACCAGGAGCCTTCACCAAATGGGCAGAAGTCATGGTGGTGGGTAGAAAAAATATGGGCAAAATGGTTGTGAAACGCAGCGAGAATGCGAGACTACATTTCCCCTACACCAGCACGAATACAGGAATGTATTGCGCTGATGTAGTAATTGCTCAGCTGATTCACCTTCCCTTCTGTCAATTTTTTTCGAAGGGGATACGTCTTTCTCACTTGTCCCCTTCTTCTCCCTGACATGTAGATCGTGTTCTGGGAGTATGAACTAGCCAGTTTGAGCAAGCTTTCTTCCGCTTGCCAACGTGGTTAGCACACATCTCCTTGGTGACAGAATCACGACCATACACATCTATGATGGCGTATGTTGCAGCTTCACCATCAGCCACCATGACTCGATACTCAAAAAGCCCAGACCGTGAGACCGGCCCCATAAAAGCCTCACAATCTGGACTTCCATCCCTCCTGAAGATCCGACATACTCCCCATGAGGACAGACCTCCATGCCATGGGAAACAAGCGGGCATATACGGCACTTACCGATTGCCATCATATCGATGATGTAACCAGTATACACTTCGACAATATATCCCATGGCATAGAGGTTTTTAAAGCCACGCTTGGCATACGTGCCATCGTAAGATACCTCAACAGGAAGTATGCTGTCTTCAGGGAACACCCCAAGATCTTGATAATACTGAATGACTTTACGGTACATAGCGACCATCGACACATTATAATGGGCCTCCATCCTTTGATGGTAGTAAGCATCTTTGGAAAGGGATGGCAAATGGAGGGCACCACAATAGCGGATAAAGCCGCTGTAACCGTCGTCATTTAGCAAGGATGCATATACAGCTGCCAAGTTAGGGGTGTAGCATGTGCTTGTCCTCGGGTGTTTGGTGGCCATCAGGTCGCCACACATCTGGCAATGCCACCGATCATACTGGGCAAAGCCAGTGCCATGGTGGGTGATTGTTAGATCGCCACCACGCACAGCAGAGCCTGGGTGTATGCACGACTATACAGGCATGCATTGTTCCCAGGATCTGCCTGATCCTGTGGAATCACCCCCTGCCAGAGGGAGTGGCGCATCTCTATCTTTTGGCCTGGGCGTGGGGAGTGTAGTGATATGGGGGCCACTTGGGATGGGCCACCGGTGGAGCTGGAGGCAGAGGCAGAGGCAGAGGGAGTCTCCCCTTCACTCACACTCTCATCAGAGGAAGACATCCTCAAAATAAAGTCATTATCACTCTCCTCTTCTGATGAATCATATGCCCTTCCCATCAGAATGTGGTACGGGATGGGAGGGCGCGCAGAAGGATTATCATTACGCGAAGTAGATGGCCGAGGAGAGAGGTGGGGTTCAGGGCCAGGGGCAGTGGCAGGGTAGGGTGCAGGGCCAGGCCCATAGCACATACTGGTAGACTCCAGATGAGTGTTGAAATGAATAAGTGCAGCAAATTCAATACTGTGATTGGTCAGATATTGTTGATCTTGTAATTACTCAAGAAAATGTTTGAATAATCTTATGTCAATCCAATATTGGGGCTTGTAAAAATTGCTGTGGGCATGTATGTAAAAGAAAAAAAATATTTTAGTGCTAGGCTTTAGGTAGTGTTTATTTCCATCTTATCTCTGAGTTTAACCCTTTATGGCATGGACGCACCAAGTTCAGGCAAAGTTAATATGATGTTCTTGTAGAGGACAATACGTTGCAGTTGTCAGTTCAAGAAATAATGTCTAGACACAAATGGTAATGCCACAAATAAAAGTAAAAGATTGTGAAAAATACCACTTGCACTACAATTATTAACAGTAGGGTAAAGCATATTACTGTTCTATGCTCTGTCTGGCTGTACGTACTAGGTGGATTCTTTGTTATCCAGGGTAGCGGTATATATTAGCCAATTTTCTGTATATTATTCATATTTTACTCTAATTTCCTTAGTACCATTCATTTCCTCTCCAGCTGTTGGGGCTAAGATTGTGGGAAGGTGGGGGAGGATTTCCATGGCATAAATTCTTTATTTCTGTAATAGAAAGTGAGGAGAATCCATTGATACCAATATTGTTGTGATTGGTCATGCGAAGGTATTCTGAATACTTACCTTTTTCTTGTGCCAATAACTACAACTTTTAGTTCTCTACAAGAATATCTTCAATTTGCCTTTGTGTGTCCAATCTGTAAAGATTAACCAAAATATCCAGCAGTTCTGTTTACTAAATCAACATTTTTCAGCAGAGATCATTATGTTCGGAATATTTTTGACTTTCAATGCAACATCAAAACCGTAGTTTCAAGTAATTTTTTATAGTTTTGCACAACCATCCAGTCTTGCAATTATTTTTTCTTGTATCAATTAGTTACAGTTTGATATGCATAAATCAGCTGTTGTTTTCCTTTGCGGTAATTCTAATTAACCCCTTGGATCCAGCCCCTTTTCCGCTCGTGGGTGGACCAAAACCTCACTTTTGAAAATAGAAAGAGAGTTTCATCTCCAAGGACTGCTACAGGAAAGTGATTGCATTGTGACCTTGCTTTCCAACAGTCCGATTTTATTGCTGTCCCAGGTCTCACATAGTCTTTGATAATTGCAATTTCTGTATCCTTTTCTTAACAAGAATGAAAAAAGTTCTGTTGTTTCTTGGGAAAAGCCATAAAAAAGCCACTGGCTTGCTATCACTTGCCTTATGTTTTCTCCTTCCAAATTTAATTTCATCAATTTCCACTTTTTCCAGTCCCATCTCAAAAATTCACCATTTTTCTTGCACCAAGATACAAGCACTTCTTTACAGAAACTGGACCAAATCATTTATAGCATTATCACATAGTTTTGATTCATTTCTAAGTTGTATTTATGAAAATTCTTTACTTAAAAATGAATCATAAGCCTTTAAAAATTATGCGTAATAGGGGCCAGCATTGTCTGCCTCCTTTGATTGCTGCTGCGGCCTGGGATTACGGGAGGCTACTCTGAAACTTTCAGAATCCTGGAAGCGAAGTACCCGAAGGCATTTGTCAGAGGTGCTCACACCCAAAGAACGGAGCAACGAGCCCTCCTCGCTACCAAAATTGTGGTCCAAGGTTGTCACACGAGCCAGGAAAACAATCCTCTCGTGTCCTTGGTACTTGTGCTTGGCAACCTAGGAGCACAGTTTGGAGTGCAAGGGCTCGTTGATGTTCTGGGTGTGGCCCTTCTGGCACTTCTCCAGTAAAGTAAAGTAAAATTTCTCCCTCTTTTTGAGCGTTGAGGGGAAAGGCGGAGAAAATCCCAGGCTCCTGGATAGCTCTGGACGGGTCCTCGCCATGAGCCAGAGATGTCTAGTACTTGCACCATGAGCCTTCTCCAGGTGGGCATAGGTCATCGCGGTGAGGAGAAAAAAAGTGAGCCAAATGGTGGTGAAATGCAGCAAGAATGTGAGACTGCATTCCTACTACACCAGTGCCAATACTGGAGTGTATCACATCAATGTAGTAGTTGCTGAGCCTATTCACCACCGCTTCTGTCAGCAATTTTCTGAGGGGATGAGACTTCCTGACTTGTCCCCTTCTTCTCTCCTTCATGAATATTGTATTCTGCGTAAATGTGCTTACCAGTTTGAGTAAGCGGGTTTTCATCCGCTAACCAACATGGTTAGCACACATCTCCTTAACGACAGAGCAGCGACCATACGTGTAGTGGGCCTCCATCCTTTCAAACAAGACATGGGCATGTAGATGCAGGTAGATGGTACAGGTTTATGTAACAGAAAAAAATTGACCACAGGCAATGGCAAGGGGCCTTAATAAAAGGGTGTGAGTTTCATCAAAATCGCCAAGAAAAAAAAAAAAAAAAAAAAAAAAAGGTCCCCTTAAGAGTAAAATTAAGAAAATGAAATAAAAGCAGAAGCCATTATATTTGTTTATGAATTTATTTGCTTTGGAGAGATTATAATGTAATGGGGGAGACACCTCATTTCGTAGCAAATAAATCAATAAACACATAATAGCTTCTGCTTTTCTTTCATCCTTTTCTAAAAATTCTTAAAGGTTATATATGATGATAAATTAATTGATCTAAAGAATTACTGGAAGAATAAGAACCAGGATAAACATTCGCTCTGTTAATCCTGTATACACTTGCACAACATAACACTTAGACTTGCAATAACATGGGTTCTAATCCCTCAGTCAGATAGTGGCAGCATTACCCCTATGCAGGTAATTGACACTCCTTAAACGCTACCCACAGACGACTTTGTGTGTACAAGTATCACCACATCTATTATATTTTAATAGACCTCCATGACATGCAGTGGTTTACAGCTCAGTCTGCTTATTGGACAGTCGAGGTAGACCCCAGGCTTAAGACTGCTTTTTCAGATGGCCACAGATTGTTTCAGTTTGCCAAACTGATATGTAGAAAAGATGATACTAAAAATGTCGAGCAGCTTCACAAAGCAAAAGATGTAATTGATGCAATACAAGGATCAGTGAATGAGTAACCTTGAAGTTAGTGGAGGTTATTTTATCTCTGTTGAAGATCTAGTGTTGTGAAATAGTAAGAGAATTGCTCTACAAATAAGATGTAAGAAAATTAAAGAGGGTTTTGTGATTTCTATGAATCACTTTGAAGACTGTATTGAATTTTTTATTGAGTCCTGCCATATTTGCCACCCTTTCTTTTGTGTTACAAATGTGGTGTCCCTTTTGATCCATCTGTATGAGTTTATTTTGGAAGTATGCTAAATTTTCTACCTGCAAAAATGACAAAAAGAAGTTTTATGCGATTTCCTCTGTATTTTGATATCTTCATAAAGTATTATCTTTTATACTGTAAGCTTAGGAAGACCTTAGGTTTGATGTCCTGACACCTACAAGACTTCTAAAATAGGTTTTTGCTTCCCCAGGCTCGCCGCTATGACTCCAAGACCACCATCTTCTCCCCAGAGGGGCGCCTCTACCAGGTGGAATATGCTATGGAAGCCATTGGGCACGCTGGCACATGCTTGGGCATCCTGGCAAATGATGGTGTGATCTTAGCAGCAGAACGTCGTAACACCAACAAACTCCTGGATGATGTCTTCCTCTCAGACAAGATCTATAAAATTGATGAGTAAGTGAAGGGTTAAGATTTTTGTATTACTTTTCTTCAAATTCTTAATTGAGGAAGACATTTGAGGACATTTTATTTGCATATGTAATTTGTGGAGAGTATATAGTAGTATCATATAGCATTGAATGGAGTAGCAATTTTTGCTTTTCCAGTTGTAATTGAATGGTATTTGTTTTTCTGTCGTATTAGATTTTGGTTGTTCTAAATTTAAGCTATATATTTATATTTTCAATAAGACCTTCACAATATCTTTTTACAGGGATGTAGCTTGTTGTGTAGCTGGTATCACATCTGACGCCAATGTATTAACAAATGAATTGCGTGCTGTTGCCCAGCGTCACACTCTTATGTTTGGAGAACCAATTCCCTGTGAGCAGTTGGTCATGAGGCTCTGTGATATCAAGCAGGCTTACACACAATATGGAGGTAAGTTGAAAGATTTTAAATTCCATCACCATTAAGGATTTCGGCCCATATAATACAAATGAAATGCATAGAGAACTCAAGTTAATTGCACCCGAGTTGGTGACATAACAACAAAAGATGTAAAGAACAGATGGATATACAAGAAAATAAATAAGGAAAAAGCTGTTTACCTTTCTTGATGTTTATACTCATCTTGACCCGTTCTAGGAAGCCAGCGAGTGGGCTGGCTGTACACAGCTTACTCGCTGCCAGATAGGCTAGACTGTTGCATAAAAATTACATCACAGAAAATTCTGGCCCATCATGATAGGGATATATGCTATATTCAAAGAGCATAAGAAAGTTAGAATAAATGAAATAATTTTCAAGAAGCATTTTCATGGGAGCCTCCCAATGTGAAAAGAGCGTATAAGATTTGACCATTACTAGTTGACATGGGGTTGTTAAAAGCAGAGTCTTGAAAGGGAATCACAGTAGCCCCAAATACATGACTTAAAAGGTAGATGTGCAGTATCTTTAATAAAGTCTGGACAAGGAGCATTAAAGACCATACATGCTGACCAACACAATGTCCAGTATTCACTTGCCTGTGATTTCTGTACAGATAAAAATGAACAGAAGTGCATTATTACCCACAAGCTGCTGGGTGGCATGTACGTCCATGCCATGGCTGTTATGGACTGAAAAATGGATGGCATCATATCATGCCCATTTCCGCACCATTGGCTCGTCGGACAGAGTTTGTTTTACTCCAATTGTAGTGGCTTCATGTATATGGTAAAGACTTTAGGCAATAGCATCTATAATGAAGGTAAACCTTCAAAATTGTATTATTTCTATAAATTATGGCAAAATAAAACCTTTTAGGTGCCAAATGTTGCTCGCGAACCACAGAACGAACTGGGTGCAAATGTGAAATGCTGATGTGCGCTAACAATCCTGTTATTATGTCCACTTGCCAAACTTTTTTACCTGGCGGTATTGGGTTCATATCTTTACAGAAATATGTCTATAGGTACATATGTACCTATACACCATATAAGAACTAAACATTTTGTAGGTATCCATCTCTGCCACTCCCATTTTCTCAATCTCCCATTCCTTCTCTGCCACTTCCATTTTTTAAAATCTCCCATTCTCTCATTGCCCATTCTCCCATTCTTTCTTTCTTGCTCTTTCCCTTTCTCCTCCATCTTTCTCTTCTCTTTTCTCTAACCTATTGCCTCTCCTTCCTCTCACCTCACTCCTTGCTTCTCACTTCTCAGTCATTCATCCCTTCTCCCTCCCTCCTCCCTCCTTGCTTCTCACTTCTCAGTCGTTCATCCCTTCTCCCTCCCTCCTCCCTCCTCCCTCCTCCCTCCTCTCTCCATCCTCCCTCCATCTCTTTTCACCCTCCTCCATCCTCTCTCCACCCTCCTCCTTCTTTCTCTTTTCACCCTCCTCTGTCCTCTCTCCCCCCTCCTTTCTCCTCTCACCTCCCTCTTCCATCCTCCATCCTTCATCCTTCTTCCTCTTCTTTTTTCCTTCCTCCTACCTTCTCCCTCCTTTCTCTTTCTTCTTTCCTCCTACCTTCTCCCTCCTTCCTCTTTCTTCCTTCCTCCTACCTTCTCTCCCCTCCTTCCTTCCTCCTACCTTCTCTCCCCTCCTTCCTTCCTCCTCTGTCCTCCTGCTTCCATCCTCCTCCCTCCTCCTGCCTCCATCATCCTCCCTCTGCTCTCCTCTCTTCATCCACCTCCCTCCTCTCTCTTCCCTCCTTCCTCCATCCTCCTCCCTCCCTTCTCCCTCTTCCATCATCCTCCCTCATCTCTCCTTCCCCCTTCCTCCTCCTCCTCCTCCTCCTCCTCCTTTCTCCCTCCCTCCCTCCCTCCCTCCCTCCAGCTCGTCCTCCCTCCCTCCCTCCTCCCTCCCTGCCTCCCTCCACCCTCCTTCCCTCCCTTCCTCCCTCCTTTCCCCCCTTCCTCCCTCCCTCCCTTCCTCCCTTCCTCCTTTCCATCTTTCCAATTTCACTCTCTCTCTCACCCTGTCTCCTCCCCATCTCTTCCTCTATCCCCATCTCTTCCTCTCTCCTTATCTCTCCTCTCCCTATCTCTTCCTTGCTCTCTCTCTTCCTACTTTACACTGTACTATTGAAACTTATCAACAGTATATGCTGCTTCATCAACCCCTCTGCTAGGAAAATTTGTTTATATGGTATAGAGTAGTTATTAAATCTTTATAGTTTACGAGTAAAGTCATTGAGATTTCCACATGAAATTTTCATATTTATGTATTTTTATTGTAAAAAGGTCCTGTATATGGCTTTATAATTTTTTTTTTCATATGGTTGTACTGATATTTGTCTTTGTGTACATTTTTATTAACTTCTTTAATTTTTCTGTAGGAAAGCGACCATTTGGTGTGTCCATTTTGTACATGGGTTGGGACACACGTTACGGATACCAGCTATACCAGAGTGACCCATCTGGAAACTACTCCGGCTGGAAGGCAACTTGCATTGGAAACAGCAGTGCGGTAGGATTTGTGCTATTACTTTTTCTCTGTAGTTCTGGCGGTTATTGATTTGGGTTTTGTTAGTGCAAGATGTGGAATGGGTTGTGGTTCGAGATTAGTATTTAATATGGGTTTGGCAATTGATTGTATTATTGATTTTTCATTGGGATAGGTTAGTGTGTTTTCATATGTATTGCACTTCAAATGGCTTTGTATCTTAACCGAGTGGTGCTAGGTAATCACACTGTATAGGGTATTTTTTCTTTGGTTAGTTTTGTTTGGATTTAAGTGGTGCCATAATTGCTCAGCCACCAAGGAGCCAATAAGTAAGCCTATATGTCCTCTTTTTTCCTTTCCTTGAGTTTTGGAGAAATGGATATTTTGCTAATGGTATGAATATTGATGCTGCTATTTTTGTTATTACCATTGCCATTATCAGAGTGTTGTTAACAATATTAAAATCAATAAATAATATAACCCCCCCCCCCCAAAAAAAAAAAAAAGTTAAACAAGTCAGTTAGATAGGACTAGTAATTAACTCCTTGGTGATTAAGCATTTGTGGAGCCCTCTAGGTGTAAAAACTATTGATAAATAAAAAGACTGGATCTGGCATGTATTTTTACCTGCCATTAAATCATTGGTTCCAGCACCAATGATTTAATGTCCATTTTAGGAAAGAATGAGATTAAATGATCTTCGCATTCCTTTACTATCCTGGCCATTCTGTTGTTGCAGGCAGCAGTATCCATCCTGAAGCAGGAATACAAAGTGGGAGAAACAGACCTGCATGAGGCATTGCTCCTGGCCCTGAAGGTCATGAGCAAGACCCTTGACATGACTAAGCTGAATGCAGAGAAGCTGGAGCTGGCCACACTGGTAAGGAAGGATGACAAGACAGTGATCACAGTGTTGCCGGTTGAAGAAGTGACCAAGCTTATCAAGGAACATGAGGTGCGGGAGGCTGACGCTGAGGCAGCCAAGCAAGAGGGCTCCAGCAAGAAGTCCGACTCGTGAAGGACAAGAGACGTCACCTAGTCCTAAGGTCTAAGTAAAATGAGATGAAGGAGTGGAGGGATTCTGTTTGTGGTGAAGTGTCTTTAAATGACTTAAAAGTCATATTTAAAGGAAATATTTTCACATAGTTGAGTAATGGTATTATTCATTTTAATTTCATTTGATACTTATGTGTCAGTTTGTTGTTATAATTATTTTTTTTTACAGTAAGACCATATAATAAAACAAACTGAAGTAATTTTGTATTATTTGTTTCCCACAGATATAAAATTTAGAATATTTTACATTTGATGTACAACATTTGTAGAATTAATATTGGTTTCATGTATAAATATGTAAAACCATGCATCATATCCATCTCATATCCATATGTAAAACTGTTAAATAATATAATTTTTTCTCTGTAAAGAGTAAGGCAGTGAGTGAGACCATTTCTTCAGAACAGATTAAAGGGTTTTGATTATTTTATACTTCATATACAACTATGCATTGGTAAAAAACTCCTGGCAATAGTGTAAGGAACAAGCCTGATTTCAGACCCCAAAGTTCCTTCACCAAAAATGAATTGTCATGCCTCTGACACCATCTACAACTATGCATTATCTGTTTTTCAGTAAAAAAGAATTGCTTATTACCCTGAATGGCATTTAGGGTAATAGGAATGAAGCCTCATATGGATATTTAATTTTGATTTCATATTGACAGTACTTTGTAAACAAATAAATGAATAAATGCACTTAAGAATTAAAGCCACTAAGTCAAATAGTGAAGACAATTTCAGTTGAAAGGTGGATCAAGCCCCGCTTGAGGAGCAATTGTGCTGTGTTTGCTGTTTGTTGAGATATCCCCTATTGAGACAAACCATGAATTGGTCTCAAAACAAGAATATTGTAAATAAATTAACTAATTTTACTGATATGCAGTATTCTTTTTACTGATTTTATTGAAGTCTGCTGACTTTCACCTTCAAGCATTTATACTGACACTGTAAGCAGTTCTATTCTATACAGTCATTTCAACCATGGTATCAGAATTATAATATTATAACAACTTATTGATTATAATGACTTCAAAGATCTTTATGTGGCAAGGCAGTAGTAAGCGCAGTAGTATGGATTACTCCTGCTTGCTTTAGAAATATATACACAAAAATAGAAGAGTGGACCATCGATCCACCCCTGTACTCAGTTGTAGGTACAGTCACAGCCAAAACTCTTGTCGAGCTTATTTCCAATTCTGTTTGGAACATCTACATAACACTACACTTTTTGTATAGCGTAAGACAGATCTGAAACTGTCACTGTATGGTACACAAGTAGACTTTGGACATTTGCAAATACATGGAGAGGAACTTGTATTGGAAACCAAAAGTTCAAGGAAATAGAGGGCAATGTAAGGACAAACCTTTGGCAACATTTTCTTATTTGCATCAATCCTGTCATGTCCTTCTATAAGGATGAACAAAATCTTTCATTCTGTATTTTTTAAAAGTTGCAGGCAGTACTTAATCAGCATTATTATTATTATTATTATTATTATTATTATTATTATTATTATTTCTGGAATTTGCCATTATAGTTATGAAGGATATAGGAACATGAGGTGTAAAATATGGAATTATGTTGAGGGGGTATATAAGACCTAGAACTAACTTTTCACTGTAATACAACGGAAGTCTAGCCCAGTCTAATGATAATATGAAATAGATATTGTAATGAGTCTCACCTATATCATGAGTATGCTATTACACATCAAATATATTTGATATTTCATATATATGCATTAGTCTATGTTTGTTGACATTGCATCAGCGATGAGAGTGGCCAGCGTCATTTTTTTTTATCAAACAAAACATTGCAGTCAACATGCAGGTTCATTTAACAATCAGTATCAAACCAGGTCTGCAATTTCTCTTATAATTATTGATTTAGATTATTTTCAGGTAATGTAAAGCTGAATTATTGATTATAGATTGTTCTTATATGTGTGGGACACCTATGACCTGTATTATATGCCACTCAAGCATTAAACAAAACTCAGGTGCAAAAGACCTTTTCATGAGTCATACACAAAACAGTGGAGGCAAATATTTTCTGCTATAGATGTATCTATGATCTTTGTGAATACTGCCCCTGGTTCATTCCTAGGTCAGAGCAGAGAGATCATAGCCCAACAGGATATTCAGCCTCATGTATGGGTAACTGGGATAATCCAAGTCATACACACAGACAACCAAATACTGCTATAGAAAATACTGTAAGCCCCCTAGTAAGACCGTAAAATGAAAATGCTTAATGATATAATCCCACATTTCTTGTGATTATCAATCCTCTCAATTTTTTCCTCATGTTTAAAAGAACCACAAAACCCTTATTTTTAAGTGTGCATCATTACCCCTTCCCTATGTGAGATGCTACAGACCAAGGAAACTGAGTTGACAAGCACATCTGAGGGAGCACCTTCCAAATATCATGAAAAAAACATCCCCTTAACTGGAACTACTTCCCCAAGCGGGATCAATATTGGGATATTCTTCTTTCTTCCACTAAAGTCGTCCTGCTGGGGAGGAATGGATGCTAATCTGATAGTGTGTCCTGTGGAGATTTGGAGTCTTAGAAGTTGCACTACCTAATCCTGGCATTGTCAGATCAATTGGTGTTTCTTCTTGACTGGGATAGGGTCAAGATGTCAGCTTTTGATTGGATGCCAATAGATCCTGTGAGTGGCTTCTAGCTACTATCTCCCCCTTGGAAAAACACTTCTGACAGCTAACATTGCTGGTGACAACAGTAACGAAAGGGCTCTCAGTCTGGTTCTTTCAAATCAACAGCCAAATCAGTCAAGACTAGTATTAATCCAGGATGTGTCTCTCAAAAGAACTGAATCTCCAGCTGGCTCCTCCAGGTCTAAAGTAAATCCGAGTAATCTTTGACGTTTCTTCAAAGCATGACCCTAGCCTTGTCCTTCCCAAACCTGCTGCTCACATGACCAAAACCCTGAGTTATTTTGGAAAAAAAAATGGTCATCAACAGGCTCTGACAGTTAATATGGAACACTAAACCATCAGACACATTAACCCCAAAGACCTTAGCAATGGTAAGAGCATACAGAGGTCCAGTTGTCGATCTGGGTTATAACAGATCAAAGTATGGACTTTGTCCCCAAAGATGAAGCCACCTTATGTTTCATACAGGAAGGCAGACATGAAAAGAAAGTGGACAAAGCTCCGATTCCTGAGGGCAGGATGGTTCTTGCTTCTGAAGGCATGTATGATTTAAATGGGATCAGATCACATTCCAAGGTCCTGAGATCTTCCCACCTGACAGAGGGGCGCTCCCAGTCAGAAAGCAGCCCAAACTAACCACCATGACTAGCGAATTAAGGATAGGGCAGCATGCTACAGCAATTTTAACTGTTGTGTTTCTGTCCGAACTTGAAACACACACACACACACACACACACACACACACACACACACACACACACACACACACACACACACACACACACACACACACACACACACACACACACACATACACACACACACACACACACACACACACACACACACACACACACACACACACACACACACACACACACACACACACACACACACACACACACACACACGCACGCACGCACGCACGCACGCACGCACGCACGCATGCATACACACACACACACACCAAAACAGGCTTTGCTACTCATACTTTCCCATTTTCTTCAAAGCACTTCGATCGTCCTTGTTTCAGTGTTTTGACGGCCAAGTCAACCACGTCAATAAAAATATTTAATCAAGAAACAAATTTACAAAAGCAAAACCAACAGACAATGACGAAGGCAAAACCTTTTAACTGTAATCGGGATTATCGTTACACTCACTTACGCAACGAATGGGATAGCATTTTGATTTACGAATCACCTGTTGCGGCTGCGAAAACCTCGCACTCAGCCTGCTTAACCCACCTTGCTACCCACAATGCCTCGGGTCTGTTACGTAGGTGGGTCAGCTGATTGCGGCCGAGACGACGTACAGACTCTACGACCTCAAAGGCGAGGCAAGGATTTTTTTTCTTTTTGCTTGGAATTTGTAGTCAAGGCGAAGATATTGAGATTGCTTTAGAGATTGTTGGAAGGAGAAATGCGTTGGCTTAGAAATATATATATTTCGGGATGAGAGGAATTAGGGATAATAGGAGAAAGATGGACGAAATTTACGGTGCTTTCTTATCAATTTTTGAAGTTAGAGGAAGAATGATAATACTGAAGTGACGATATCTGAAACAGTTTCAACAACGGTAGCGGGAACAAGTTTTTCAAAGTTTAATATTAATTCTTATTAACTTTCTCTTTAATATAACAAAGTTCCAGGTTCACTTTGACCTGATCTTCAAGTAAAAAAGTTGCCTTGATTTTATTTTTGAAGCAGCGTATTTTTTATTGGATAATGATAGAAATTAATAATGATAATGATAATAATAATAATAATAATGATAATAGTAATAATAATAATAATAATAATAATAATAATAATAATAATAATGATGATGATAATGATTATGATAATGACAATAGTAATAATAATAATAATAATAATAATAATAATAATAATAATAATAATAATAATAATAATAGTAATAATAACAATAACAATAACAATGATAATGATAATAATGATGATATTAATAACGATAACGATAATAACATTAATAATAATAATAATAATGATGATAATAATAATAATACTGAAAAATAAGAATAGTAGTAGTAGTAGTAGTAGTAGTAGTAATAATAATGATACAAATAATAAAAATATTGATAATATCAATAAATAAGAATAACAATGATAATGATATTACTACTACTACTACTATGACTGCTATTACTACTACAAGTAATAATAATGACATTGAAAAAAGCTATAATAACAATAGCAATGATAATAATAAGGACAACAATAATGATGATAATGACAATGATGATAATAATTATAATTTTCAATGTTGATGATAATAGTAATGATAATGATAGTGATAATAATAATGATAGTGCTACTACTACTGCCAATAATAAAAATGATAGTAATTGTAAAAAAAGCAACAATAACAATAACAATAATGCTAATAATGGTAATGATAATGATAATGATAATGAAAGTGATTATGATGATGATAAGGATAACGATGATAATAATGGTGATAATAATAATAACAGTGGCAATATTTTTATTATTAATAATAATGATAATAATAATAATAATGATAATAATAACGATGATAATGATGAAAACGATAACGATGATTAACGATAGTAATGACAATAATAATAATAACAATAGTAATAATAATAATAATAATAATAATAATAATAGTAATGATAATGATAATGATAATGATAATGATAATGATAATGATAATGATAATGATTATGATGATGATGATGGTAACAATAATAATGATACCCATAAAATGATAATAAATAGAATAACTCAGACAGCGCATACCTCCGCCAAGGCAACAGAGGGTCATTACTGCATAAAAAAATATCCAACTTTGAAGAATTACATTAAAACCACTTTTCTCAAGCTTGAAATACGTATAAAAGTAGGATTGCTCCGGAAAACAACTATTTTCGGAACAGCTCGGATTTTGAGAAGGGTGCGTGATAACCCGAGGTAAAAGAAAAAAAAAAGAAAGAAAGATAGAAAGACATAAAGGGAAAAGAAAAGAACAACAACAACAACAACAACAAAACATTGATCAGGTGACTTGGCTTGCTTCTTGGGTTTTCAGAGGTAAAAGATCTGCCTGAACAGAAATGCGGAATCGACAATAACAATAATAATAACAATACTACTATTGCTACCACTGTTACTACTACTACCAAGAATGATAATTGTAATAGTAGTAGTAGCAGTAATAATAATAACAATCATAATAATAATAATAATGATTAATGATAATAATAAAAATATTAATGATAATAATAATGATATAAATAACTAATATAACAACAATAGCAATATGAATAATAATAGTATTAGCATTAGCAGTACTACAGCTCATGATAATAATGATAATGATATATTAACAATAATGGCAATAAATATCATACAAGTTTATCAATGATAGAAACCATAAAGTTAATAATCATCACAATTACCCTTACATAACTACTAATATTGTAACAATGATAAACAATTTCCACAACACAAACTGCGTCAGAACTCCAATAACAATTCCAAAAGTTCAACTACAATCACAGCAATAACAATAAAAATGTAAATCTATCAAGTGCTCAAGTTACCACAATCTTCACCAGTTGCGGTCGGGTCTCCTATTACAGCGTGTGCTAACAAATTACAAAATATTTCATGGGATTCGAGTAGCTGGTTCTTCTCCCAGTAGCGGTTTTGCGAAGGGCCAGTGACCCCCTGATTTATGTTCAAGGTCAAATCTAGACGTCTGTTGCAGTTGCTAATTTGGAAAGTTTTTTTTTTCACTCGATTTGTTGGATTCGAGGCTTCTCTACCTGTTCTTGCTCACCGTACCTTCCTTGTTCATTATGTGTGATATTCCCCTTTCCTCGTGTCTACTGCCTCTTCCTGTACATCGTGCCTACTCTCCTCTCCCTATCCCTCATGTTTACTTCATTTCACCGTCTCCTCCACTTCCTCTTCGCCGCGCCAACTGCATATCCTCTTTCAAAACGCTGTCTGCCTCTCCCCCTGTTTCTGACGTCACTCCCGTGTCCCTTTCGCTCCGTTGGTCTTGCGGTGTCTCACGTGAAGCCTTAACCTACCGCAAATCCAGTCCCAGTTGACACCCCCGGCCACTCCCTCGCCAGAACAAGTACAGGAGACAACGCAGCGCCACGGACAGATGTGACACAGAGAGTTCAATCTTGAGTTACGTTCGACGAGGTTGTCATCCGGGAGATAAAGGATACCTAGCAACCGGAATTCTTGCCAGAAAAGTGGTTTTACGTCGGTGTCCAGCTGATGGCATCCCCCCCCACCTCTTCCTGACAACCTAGGAGGCACCTGAGCGTGTTTACATACCTTGTGCGTCGCATCATCATATATTACAGAGCATGGTGGGACAGTTTCGAAATCCTCATGAATATCCTCTTCCGAGCTTGAAGATGAGATCCAGGACAATTTCGAATCTGTTGCCTCACTTTTCGGTAAATCTGGTTCTTGTTTATATTCTACTATTATTATTTTATTCTTAGTATCAACACGGTAAGAATACGAAATTGTAAGAGAAGCATAAGAGAGAAAGGCGACAATGAATTGAATGGTGAGAATGGAGTAAACAAACAATAAGAAACATGATGATAAGGAATGGAAGAATGACGTTGGCGATGGAGAAACACGACTCCTGTCTTTGGGATAAAGATGGAGGAAAGAGAGGGCAAAAGGAGAACAGGAACAGAAAGAAAAAAAAGAGGAAAGGAGTGAGTGAGAGAGAGAGAGAGAGAGAGAGAGAGAGAGAGAGAGAGAGAGAGAGAGAGAGAGAGAGAGAGAGAGAGAGAGAGAGAGAGAGAGAGAAAGA
>NC_091549.1:1714915-1749915 GCF_042767895.1 Penaeus vannamei
ATCGCGATGGTATATGCAGATGTTTTGGGGAAATCAAGGGAGAGGAAAGGAAGTTATTACGGTCTGAACAGGTGAAAATTAAAAAAAGAAAAAGGTAGATGAAATAGATTTAAAATTTAATGGATAAAAATGTTTGCTTGTTCGTCCTCTACGATTGAGGGTGATGTTCACGTGTCGAGAATCAGCATAAAAAGGAGAAAATATAATTCAAAGAATACCAAATGAGTCATAGTAAAAAAAAAAAAAAAAAAAAAAAAAAACAGGTGAGAGGAAAGAGAGAGAGAGAGAGAGAGAGAGAGAGAGAGAGAGAGAGAGAGAGAGAGAGAGAGAGAGAGAGAGAGAGAGAGAGAGAGAGAGAGAGAAAACAACAGGTGAGGAGACGAGTTTGGAACGAAAATTCGGAAAAAAAAGGGGAAACTGGAAGCAAAAAGGTCCAAGACGAGCTACCTCAAGGGTGTTCGTGGTGAATGAAGGCGTATAGCTTTAGGCCGGACTAAATATAACTGCCTCAGACTGGTCGGCCGAGAGCTGTTCTCGCGGATAATCTGCATCGAAAGATATATATATTTTTTTTATGGCGTTTTCCCTCGCACGGAACATTTCTGCCGAACCTTAATCTCGCGGTCCATTTATTCGACGCTGGACCGAGCTGTAAATTCCCGGATAGCAATGAGAGAAGAGAATTAGCATAGATAGTCTATAATGTATCCAGCACCCGGGAAAAAAAAAAATGTGAATCTTATATCGGAGCAGAGTGATGGCGATTTACATATCATTTTACAAGTCGTGTGATGGTGAATGTTGTAATTCTCGAAATTGGTGGTGAACCTTAGCCAATTTATGCACTATAATTCTATCATGTGTATGTACGTCCTAATCAGTTATCTAACCTTTGAGAAATGCAGAAATAGTGATACGACAATAAATATATGAATGAGAGAAAATATAAAGATGAGACTACTCCTCATAGCATATGTAAATACATATATAAATGTTCATAATGTGATGTATTTCCTGGTAGGTTGTCAGCAGGATATGTAAATACATATATAAATGTTCATAATGTGATGTATTTCCTGGTAGGTTGTCAGCAGGATATGTAAATACATATATAAATGTTCATAATGTGATGTATTTCCTGGTAGGTTGTCAGCAGGATATGTAAATACATACATAAATGTTCATAATGTGGTGTATTTCCCGATAGGTCGTCATACGCCAGGGAATATATCCACTCGTTCGACTCTCCGAAACGTGCATCCAGGACGACACCGTCAAGGAAAATCTGACACCTCGATTCCTTGTCAAGATAGAAAGCTAATGAAACTGTCAAGATATCAATTTAATTGCCGCGTGTGTGGATAGCCCGGCCCATCCATTTAAAGCCTCTTGACGCCTGGTTTAGGTCTGAGACCGTTGCTTCTCTTTTGACAAAGTTTCCCCAAAGGACGAAACTAGCTTCTCTTCAAGGATTAAATATTTGGAGGGAAGGAGGCGACCGACCCAGGTGGTGACGAGACCTCCCCTCGAAAAATAATGGTGGGTCTTTATTGTTTTCGTCAATATCATTCTATATTTCTAATGGGGCAATAGACTCGTTGGTGTGTTTTTTTTCTGTGTTTGATAAGGAACACCTGGTTTCTTACCCCCCGCCCCCCCCCCCAAGAACAGCAGCCTCAGATTCCCATATATGTATTTCTCTTTGTATTCAACATCTTCAAAATCGGAAAATCAGACAATCACAAACGAAAAAAAATTGCTACCTGAAACGAAAGGTTAGAACACAAGACTGTAAACTCAAATACCTTAAAAATCGGGAAAACGGACAATCAAAAAATAAATAAAGAAAAAAAAACAATCGTGAAACAAATGGCTAGATCACGAGACTGTCAACTCACAAACACCTTATAAATAAATAAATAAATTAAAATATAAAGGTTATTGAGACTGACCTTTAAAAAACTTTATTTTGTCGAAGGGTCGCCCGGGATCGAACCGGGGACCTCAAGATCTGCGGTCGAATGCTCTACCACTGAACCACATCCCGTCTGAAGATAAAATAATTATCTATGTGTTTACTAATCAATTATGTATTTACTCATATTTCTTAGTTGCCTATCTCTTTATCTATTTTATTAGTTATTATTAATTTTATTATTATATTTTATTAGTTATCATTATGAGTAATTTTCTGTAGGAAATACATTTTTTACAAGGAACAGAAAAAAAGAAAAAAAGAGAAATAAAAGATAAATAATTAGGGGACGCCCGGGATCGAACCGAGGACCTCTCGATCTGCAGTCGAATGTTCCTTAATAAGATAAGGAACAGGAAAGAGAAAAGACACACTCTTGATAGATAGAAAATGAGAAACTGAAAAAATAAAAAATAAAAACTAGAAAAAATTATGAATATGAATATGAAAGAGAAAAAAAGAGAAATAAAAGAAAAATAATTAGGGGACACCCGGGATCGAACCGGGGACGTCGCGACCTGCAGTCGAATGCTCTATCTCTGAGCTAATTCCCCTTAGGTAAATATGATGAACATTATATAGTATTTATTTCAAATGTGTGGCCTATTTGGTCTGAAAAGAGAGAAGACGAAGGAAAACATAGAGAAAGAAATAGGATAAGGAACAGGAAAGAGAAAAGACACGCTCTCGATAGTTAAATAATGAGAAACTGAAAATAGAAGTAGAAATTAGAAAAAAGAGGAAAGAAAATGATGAATATGAATATGAAAATTGAAAACTGAAAAAGATGAAAAGGAAACAGAAAAAAATATGTTCAACATTTTATTGCATTAAAAAAGAAAAAAAATACGGTTATAAAATCAAACTCCTTTTCGAACCCAGTGAATAGGGGACCAATCAAATACCTCTTTAAAGATATATACGACCAAGAGTTATTTTCTGTAGGGATTTTTTTCTGGGAACAGAAGGAGAAAAAAATAGAATATAAATATAAAAATAATAATGATTATGATAAAAATTCAGCTGCTGGAAGGGGACACCCGGGATCGAACCGGGGACCTCACGACCTGCAGTCGAATGCTCTACCACTGAGCTACTTATCAAATACCCCTTTAAAATATATACGGGAATTAGTAATTTTCTGTAGGAAATACATTTTTTTACTAGGAACAGAAAAAAAGAAAAAAAGAGAAATAAAAGAAAAATAATCAGGGGACACCCGGGATCGAACCGGGGACGTCGCGACCTGCAGTCGAATGCTCTATCTCTGAGCTAATTCCCCTTAGGTAAATATGATGAACATTATATAGTATTTATTTCAAATGTGTGGCCTATTTGGTCTGAAAAGAGAGAAGACGAAGGAAAACATAGAGAAAGAAATAGGATAAGGAACAGGAAAGAGAAAAGACACACTCTCGATAGGTAAATAATGAGAAACTGAAAATAGAAGTAGAAATTAGAAAAAAAGAGGAAAGAAAATGATGAATATGAATATGAAAATTGCAAACTGAAAATGATGAAAAGGAAACGGAAAAAAATATGTTCAACATGTTATTGCATTAAAAAAGAAAAAAAAAATACGGTTATAAAATCAAACTCCTTTTCGAACCCAGTGAATAGGGGACCAATCAAATACCTCTTTAAAAATATATTCGACCAAGAGTTATTTTCTGTAGGGATTTTTTTTTCTGGGAATAGAGGGAAAAATATAGAATATAAATATAAAAATAATAATGATAATGATAAAAATTCAGTAGCTGTAAGGGGACACCCGGGATCGAACCGGGGACCTCTCGATCTGCAGTCGAATGCTCTACCACTGAGCTACTTCCCCTTCTCTTCATGAAGGTGATTATTGAACACTCTATTTACTTATCTATTATTTATTCATTTTTGTTATTCATGTGTTTATCTATCTTTATCATCTATTTATTGATTCTTATTAGTTATTAGAATATGAATCATTGTTTTGTTATCTATTCACACCTTTTCCGTTATAGAGATTTTATTGCCATTATCACCATGATTATTAGCAACACTTTCATAATATCCATTTTTTTCTCTTTCCTATTTTCGTTTCTTTTATGTATTGAGTTCCCTTCTGTTTTGCTTTGTTATCGTTTTCTTTTTTTCTAATCTAGTTGTAATTACTGTTGTTATTGCCCCTAACACTAAGAGAAATTAACTAATGATTATTGGTTTCATGGATTTACGGAAAAGAAACGGGAGAAAAGAAAAAAAGAAGAGGAAGCAGAAGAAAAGAAAACAAAAAGGAAATGGGAAAAGAAAAAAGGTAAAAGAATAGGAAAAAGAAAGAAACGAAGAAAAACCGTTAAAAGTAGAGAATTCAGAAAAAAAACAAAAAAGACAAGAATTCTCTCACAAAGGAGTGAACACAACGCCTTTTCGAACCAACGTGAAAATTGGGTCACTCAGATACACCTTTGAGAATGTTTACGTTAGAATAATTTGGAAATGCCTTTTTTCTTGGAACAGAGGCGAAGTAATAATAATAATAATGTGTGGCCTATTTGGTCTGGAAAGAGAGAAGACGAAGGAAAAGATCAGGAAAGAAATAAGGTAAGGAACAGGAAAGAGAAAAGACACACTCTTGATAGGTAGATAATGAGAAACTGAAAATAGAAGTAGAAATTAGAAAAAAAAGGAAAGAAAATGATGAATATGAATATGAAAATTGCAAACTGAAAATGATGAAAAGGAAACGGAAAAAAATATGTTCAACATGTTATTGCATTAAAAAAAAAAAAAAAAATACGGTTATAAAATCAAACTTTTTCGAACCCAGTGAATAGGGGACCAATCAAATACCTCTTTAAAAATATATACGACCAAGAGTTATTTTCTGTAGGGATTTTTTTTTTCTGGGAATAGAGGGAAAAATATAGAATATAAATATAAAAATAATAATGATAATGATAAAAATTCAGCGCAAGTGAGGGGACACCCGGGATCGAACCGGGGACCTCTCGATCTGCAGTCGAATGCTCTACCACTGAGCTACTTCCCCTTCTTTTCATGATGGTGATTATTGAACACTTTATTTACTTATCTATTATTTATTCATTATTGTTATTCATTTGTTTATTTATCTTTATCATCTATTTATTTATTCTTATTAGTTATTAGAATATGAATCATTGTTTTGTTATCTATTCACACCTTTCCCGTTATAGAGATTTTATTGCCATTATCACCATGATTATTAGCAACACTTTCATAATATCCATTTTTTTCTCTTTCCTATTTTCGTTTCTTTTATGTATTGAGTTCCCTTCTGTTTTGCTTTGTTATCGTTTTCTTTTTTTTTCTAATCTAGTTGTAATTACTGTTGTTATTGCCCCTAACACTAAGAGAAATTAACTAATGATTATTGGTTTTATGGATTTACGGAAAAGAAACGGGAGAAAAGAAAAAGGAAAAGGAAGCAGAAGAAAAGAAAACAAAAAGGAAATGGGAAGAGAAAAAAGGGAAAAGAATAGCGAAAAGAGAAATAAGCGAAGAAAAAAACCGTTAAAAGTAGAGAATTCAGAGAAAAAAAACAAAAACAAAAAAGACAAGAATTCTTTCACAAAGGAGTGAACACAACGCCTTTTCGAACCAACGTGAAAATTGGGTCACTCAGATACACCTTTGCGAATGTATACGTTAGAATAATTTGGAAATGCCTTTTTTTTCTTGGAACAGAGCCGAAGCAATAATAATAACAATGACAAATACAACAAAAACATAAACAAAACAAAACAACAACAACAACAACAACAACAACAACAACAACAACAACAACAACAACAACAACAACAACAACAACAACAACAACAACAACAACAACGCTACAAAGGGATCCTATGGTCTGTGTTTATTTACTGTCTGGAAACTGGAGCCATACATAGCAGATTCGTGGGTAGAGACTCTTAATGTCACCCTTGTCTTTGTTTGAATTGTGTGGCCTATTTGGTCTGAAAAGGCAGAAGACGAAGGAAAAGATAGAGAAAGAAATAGGATAAGGAACAGGAGAGAGAAAAGACACACTCTCGATAGGTAGAGAATGAGAAACTGAAAATAAAAATAGAAATTAGAAAAAGGAAAGAAAATGATGAGTATGAATATGAAAAATTGAAATTGGAAATGATGAAAAGGAAACAGAAAAAATATGTTATTGCATTAGAAAAAAAAGACGGTAATAAAATCAACAGGAGAGAGATAAGACACACTCTTGATAGATAGAAAATGAGAAACTGAAAATAAAAAAATAAAAACTAGAAAAAATTATGAATATGAATATGAAAGAGAAAAAAAGAGAAATAAAAGATAAATAATTAGGGGACACCCGGGATCGAACCGGGGACCTCTCGATCTGCAGTCGAATGCTCTATCTCTGAGCTAATTCCCCTTAGGTAAATATGATGAACATTATATAGTATTTATTTCAAATGTGTGGCCTATTTGGTCTGAAAAGAGAGAAGACGAAGGAAAACATAGAGAAAGAAATAGGATAAGGAACAGGAAAGAGAAAAGACACACTCTCGATAGGTAAATAATGAGAAACTGAAAATAGAAGTAGAAATTAGAAAAAAGAGGAAAGAAAATGATGAATATGAATATGAAAATTGCAAACAGAAAATGATGAAAAGGAAACGGCAAAAAAATATGTTCAACATGTTATTGCATTAAAAAAGAAAAAAAAATACGGGTATAAAATCAAACTCCTTTTCGAACCCAGTGAATAGGGGACCAATCAAATACCTCTTTAAAAATATATACGACCAAGAGTTATTTTCTGTAGGGATTTTTTTTTCTGGGAATAGAGGGAAAAATATAGAATATAAATATAAAAATAATAATGATAATGATAAAAAGTCTTCGGCTGGAAGGGGACACCCGGGATCGAACCGGGGACCTCTCGATCTGCAGTCGAATGCTCTACCACTGAGCTACTTCCCCTTCTTTTCCTATAGATGTTATTGAACACTCTATTTACTTATCTATTATTTATTCATTTTTGTTATTCATTTGTTTATTTATCTTTATAAAGAAACGAAGAAAAACCGTTAAAAGTAGAAAATTCAGAAAAAAAAACAAAAAAAGACAAGAATTCTCTCACAAAGGAGTGAACACAACGCCTTTTCGAACCAACGTGAAAATTGGGTCACTCAGATACACCTTTGAGAATGTATACGTTAGAATAATTTGGAAATGCCTTTTTTCTTGGAACAGAGGCGAAGTAATAATAATAATAATGTGTGGCCTATTTGGTCTGAAAAGAGAGAAGACGAAGGAAAAGATCAGGAAAGAAATAAGGTAAGGAACAGGAAAGAGAAAAGACACACTCTCGATAGGTAAATAATGAGAAACTGAAAATAGAAATAGAAATTAGAAAAATGTTATTTTGTCTTTGTTTGAAATGTGTGGCCTATTTGGTCTGAAAAGGGAGAAGACGAAGGAAAAGATAGAGAAAGAAATAGGATAAGGAAGAGGAGAGAGAAAAGACACACTCGAGATAGGTAGAGAAAGAGAAACTGAAAATAAAAAATAAAAACTAGAAAAAATTATGAATATGAATATGAAAGAGAAAACTGAAAATGAGGAAACAGATATAGAAAAAATATATATGTTTTACATGTCATAGCATAAAAAAAAAAAAAAAAATGAATAGAACACACGGGTATGAAGCTCCTTTTCCAACCCACGTGATGAGTGGATCAGTCAAATACCCCTTTAAAAATATATAAATATAAAAATAATAATGATAATAATAAAAAGTCGCGAGGTTGAGGGGACGCCCGGGATCGAACCGGGGACCTCTCGATCTGCAGTCGAATACTCTACCACTGAGCTACTTCCCCTTCTTTAAATGAAGGTGTTATTGAATAGTCTATTTACTTATCTATTATTTATTCATTTTAATGAATAACAACAACAACAACAACAATAATAAAGCTGCAAAGGGATCCTATGGTCTGTGTTTATTTACTGTCTGGAAACTGGAGCCATACACAGCAGATTCGTGGGTAGAGACTCTTAATGTCACCCTTGTCTTTGTTTGAAATGTGTGGCCTATTTGGTCTGAGAAGGGAGAAGACGAAGGAAAAGATAGAAAAAGAAATAGGATAAGGAACAGGAAAGAGAAAAGACACACTCTTGATAGGTAGAGAATGAGAAACTGAAAATAAAAATAGAAATTAGAAAAAGGAAAGAAAATGATGAGTATGAATATGAAAAATTAAAATTGGAAATGATGAAAAGGAAACAGAAAAAATATGTTATTGCATTAGAAAAAAAAGACGGTAATAAAATCAACAGGAGAGAGATAAGACACACTCTTGATAGATAGAAAATGAGAAACTGAAAAAAAAAAACAAAAAAAACTAGAAAAAGTCATGAATATGAATATGAAAGAAAAAAAAAAAGAGAAATAAAAGAAAAATAATTAGGGGACACCCGGGATCGAACCGGGGACCTCACGACCATCAGTCGAATGCCCTTTCTCTGAGCTAATTCCCCTTCTCTTAATTAAGGTGTTATTGACTGTTATATTTCTTCATTAATCTTAATCCATTTTTATTATTCATTTCATTTTCCATTATCATCATGATTATTAGCAACACTTTCATAATATCCATTTTTTTATCTTTCCTATTTTCGTTTCTTTTATGTATTGAGTTCCCTTCTGTTCTGTTTTGTTATCGTATTCTCTTCTTTTTTTTTAATCTAGTTATAATTTCTGTTGTCATTGCCCCTAACACCAAGAGAAATTAACTAATGATTATTGGTTTCATGGATTTACGGAAAAGAAACGGGAGAAAAGAAAAAGGAAAAGGAAGCAGAAGGAAATAAAACAAAAAGGAAATGGGAAAAGAAAAAAAGGAAAAGAATAAGAAAAAGAGAAAGAAACGAATAAAAAACCGTTAAAAGTAGAGAATTCAGAAAAAAACAAAAACAAAAAAAGACAAGAATTCTCTCACAAAGGAGTGAACACAACGCCTTTTCGAACCAACGTGAAAATTGGGTCACTCAGATACACCTTTGAGAATGTATACGTTAGAATAATTTGGAAAATGATGAGTGAATATGAAAAATGAAAACTGGAAATGATGAAAAGGAAACAGAAAAAAAATGTTATTGCATTAGAAAAAAAAGACGGTAATAAAATCAAACTCCTTTTCGAACCCAGTGAATAGGGGACTAATCAAATACCTCTTTAAAAATATATATACGAGGAAGAGTTATTTCCAGTAGGGATTTTTTTCTGGGAAAAGAAAAGAAAAGAAAGGAAAAGAAAGAAAAAAATTGGCGCGCGGAAGGGGACGCCCGGGATCGAACCGAGGACCTCTCGATCTGCAGTCGAATGTTCCTTAATAAGATAAGGAACAGGAAAGAGAAAAGACACACTCTTGATAGATAGAAAATGAGAAACTGAAAATAAAAAAAAATAAAAACTAGAAAAAATTATGAATATGAATATGAAAGAGAAAAAAAGAGAAATAAAAGATAAATAATTAGGGGACACCCGGGATCGAACCGGGGACCTCTCGATCTGCAGTCGAATGCTCTATCTCTGAGCTAATTCCCCTTAGGTAAATATGATGAACATTATATAGTATTTATTTCAAATGTGTGGCCTATTTGGTCTGAAAAGAGAGAAGACGAAGGAAAACAGAGAGAAAGAAATAGGATAAGGAACAGGAAAGAGAAAAGACACACTCTCGATAGGTAAATAATGAGAAACTGAAAATAGAAGTAGAAATTAGAAAAAAGAGGAAAGAAAATGATGAATATGAATATGAAAAAAATTGCAAACTGAAAAAGATGAAAAGGAAACGGAAAAAAATATGTTCAACATGTTATTGCATTAAAAAAGAAAAAAAAATACAGTTTTAAAATCAAACTCCTTTTCGAACCCAGTGAATAGGGGACCAATCAAATACCTCTTTAAAAACATATACGACCAAGAGTTATTTTCTGTAGGGATTTTTTTTTTCTGGGAAAAGAAAAGAAAAGAAAGAAAGAAAGAAAAAAAAGTGGCGCTGTTTAAGGGGACACCCGGGATCGAACCGGGGACCTCACGATCTGCAGTCGAATGCTCTACCACTGAGCTAATTCCCCCTTCTATGAAAATGATGAACATTATATAGTCTTTCTTTGAAATGTGTGGCCTATTTGGTCTGAAAAGAGAGAAGACGAAGGAAAACAGAGAGAAAGAAATAGGATAAGGAACAGGAAAGAGAAAAGACACACTCTCGATAGGTAAATAATGAGAAACTGAAAATAGAAGTAGAAATTAGAAAAAAAAGAGGAAAGAAAATGATGAATATGATTATGAAAATTGCAAACTGAAAATGATGAAAAGGAAACGGAAAAAATATGTTCAACATGTTATTGCATTAAAAAAAAAAAAAAAAAATACGGTTATAAAATCAAACTCCTTTTCGAACCCAGTGAATAGGGGACCAATCAAATACCTCTTTAAAAATATATACGACCAAGAGTTATTTTCTGTAGGGATTTTTTTTCTGGGAATAGAGGGAAAAATATAGAATATAAATATAAAAATAATAATGATAATGATAAAAAGTCTTCGGCTGGAAGGGGACACCCGGGATCGAACCGGGGACCTCTCGATCTGCAGTCGAATGCTCTACCACTGAGCTACTTCCCCTTCTTTTCATAAAGGTGATTATTGAAAACTCTATTTACTTATCTATTATTTATTCATTTTTGTTATTCATTTGTTTATCTATCTTTATCATCTATTTATTGATTCTTATTAGTTATTAGAATATGAATCATTGTTTTGTTATCTATTCACACCTTTTCCGTTATAGTTTTTTATTGCCATTATCACCATGATTATTAGCAACACTTTCATAATATCCATTTTTTTTCTCTTTCCTATTTTCGTTTCTTTTATGTATTGTTCCCTTCTGTTTTGCTTTGTTATCGTTTTCTTTCTTTTTTAATCTAGTTATAATTTCTGTTGTCATTGCCCCTAACACCAAGAGAAATTAACTAATGATTATTGGTTTCATGGATTTACGGAAAAGAAACGGGAGAAAAGAAAAAGGAAGAGGAAGCAGAAGAAAAGAAAACAAAAAGGAAATGGGAAAAGAAAAAAGGGAAAAGGATAACAAAAAGAGAAATAAGCGAAGAAAAAACCGTTAAAAGTAGAGAATTCAGAAAAAACAACAAAAAAAGACAAGAATTCTCTCACAAAGGAGTGAACACAACGCCTTTTCGAACCAACGTGAAAATTGGGTCACTCAGATACACCTTTGCGAATGTATACGTTAGAATAATTTGGAAATGCCTTTTTCATGGAACAGAGGCGAAGTAACAACAACAACAACATCAACAACACCACCACCACCACCACCACCACCACCACCACCACCACCACCAACAACAACAACAACAACAACAACAACAACAACAACAACAACAACAACAACAACAACAAAGCTACAAAGGGATCCTATGGTCTGTGTTTATTTACTGTCTGGAAACTGGAGCCATACATAGCAGATTCGTGGGTAGAGACTCTTAATGTCACCCTTGTCTTTGTTTGAAATGTGTGGCCTATTTGGTCTGAAAAGGGAGAAGACGAAGGAAAAGATAGAGAAAGAAATAGGATAAGGAACAGGAGAGAGATAAGACACACTCTTGATAGGTAGATAATGAGAAACTGAAAATGAAAAAATAAAAACTAGAAAAAATTATGAATATGAATATGAAAGAGAAAACAACAACAACAACAACAACAACAACAGCAACAACAACAACAACAACAACAACAACAACAACAAAGCTACAAAGGGATCCTATGGTCTGTGTTCATTTACTGTCTGGAAACTGGAGCCATACATAGCAGATTCGTAGGTAGAGACTCTTAATGTCACCCTTGTCTTTGTTTGAAATGTGTGGCCTATTTGGTCTGAAAAGGCAGAAGACGAAGGAAAAGATAGAGAAAGAAATAGGATAAGGAACAGGAAAGAGAAAAGACACACTCTTGATAGGTAGAGAATGAGAAACTGAAAATAAAAATAGAAATTAGAAAAAGGAAAGAAAATGATGAGTATGAATATGAAAAATTAAAATTGGAAATGATGAAAAGGAAACAGAAAAAAATATGTTATTGCATTAGAAAAAAAAGACGGTAATAAAGTCTACAGGAGAGAGATAAGACACACTCTTGATAGATAGAAAATGAGAAACTGAAAATAAAAAAAATAAAAACTAGAAAAAATTATGAATATGAAAGAGAAAAAAAGAGAAATAAAAGAAAAATAATTAGGGGACACCCGGGATCGAACCGGGGACCTCACGACCATCAGTCGAATGCCCTTTCTCTGAGCTAATTCCCCTTCTCTTGAATAAGGTGTTATTGACGGTTATATTTCTTCATTAATCTTAATCCATTTTTATTATTCATTTCATTTTCCATTATCATATTTCTTAATTAATCTTAATCCATTTTTATTATTCATTTCATTTTCCATTATCATCATGATTATTAGCAACACTTTCATAATATCCATTTTTTTTCTCTCTTTCCTCTTTTCGTTTCTTTTCTGTATTGAGTTCCCTTCTGTTCTGCTTTGTTATCGTATTATTTTCTTTTTTTAAAATCTAGTTATAATTTCTGTTGTCATTGCAGAAGGAAATAAAACGAAAAGGAGATGGCAAAAGAAAAAAGGGACAAGAATAGCGAAAAGAGAAATAAGCGAATAAAAAACCGTTAAAAGTAGAGAATTCAGAGAAAAAAAACAGAAACAATAAAAGACAAATAATTCTTTCACAAAGGAGTGAACACAACGCCTTTTCGAACCAACGTGAAAATTGGGTCACTCAGATACACCTTTGCGAATGTATACGTTAGAATAATTTGGAAATCCCTTTTTTTTCTTGGAACAGAGGCGAAGTAATAATAATAATAATGTGTGGCCTATTTGGTCTGAAAAGAGAGAAGACGAAGGAAAAGATCAGGAAAGAAATAAGGTAAGGAACAGGAGAGAGAAAAGACACACTCTTGATAGGTAGAGAATGAGAAACTGAAAATAGAAATAGAAATTAGAAAAAGGAAAGAAAATGATGAATATGAAAAAGAAAAATGAAAACTGGAAATGATGAAAAGGAAACAGAAAAAAAATATGTTCAACATGTTATTGCCAGTGAATAGTGGACCAATCAAATACCTCTTTAAAAACATATACGGGGAACAGTTATTTTCTGTAGGGATTTTTTTTTTCTGGGAATAGAGGGAAAAGTAGAATATAAATATAAAAATAATCATGATAATAATAAAAAGTCAAGATGTGTGAGGGGACACCCGGGATCGAACCGGGGACCTCTGGATCTGCAGTCGGATACTCTACCACTCTACTCGCTCTCCCAGATCTCTTTTCGAACGGCCCGCCACTCCCTTCTCGGAGCCAATCACGACGCCGGATTCTCGTCCCGCCTCGCAGGCAGCCAATCACGACGCCGGATTCTCGTCCCGCCTCGCAGGCAGCCAATCACGCAACGGCGCGTTTTTGGCGGGCTTTTCGGCGCCCCGAGCAGACACATATTTTGGCGGGCTTTTCATCGCCACGAACACGAACACACTTACAATTATTATAGTACAGTTTATGTAACACTATGAATAATTGTTTTGTTTCTGAATTTATCTGAGTTAATCACACTGATCTTGAGGTGAAAAGCGAAAAAGTTACCTAATCTGTGTATCGTTACCGAGCCTCCATCTCTAGATTAACTGCACCTTTTCCGTTATAGAGATTTTATTGCCATTATCAACATGATTATTAGCAACACTTTCATAATATCCATTTTTTTCTCTCTTTCCTATTTTCGTTTCTTTTCTGTAGTGAGTTCCCTTCTGTTCTGTTTTGTTATCGTATTCTTTTCTTTTTCTTAATTTAGTTGTAATTACTGTTGTTATTGCCCCTTACACTAAGAGAAATTAACTAATGGTTATTGGTTTCATGGAATTACGGAATAGAAACGGGAGAAAAGAAAAAAGGAAAAGGAAGCAGAAGAAAAGAAAACAAAAAGGAGATGGCAAAAGAAAAAAGGGACAAGAATAGCGAAAAGCGAAATAAGCGAAGAAAAAAAACCGTTAAAAGTACAGAATTCAGAAAAAAACACAACAAAAAAAGACAAATAATTCTCTCACAAAGGAGTGAACACAACGCCTTTTCGAACCAACGTGAAAATTGGGTCACTCAGATACACCTTTGAGAATGTATACGTTAGAATAATTTTCGGTTGCGAATGCCTCTTTTCTTGATGATGATGATGATGGTGATGTTGATGGTGATGGTGATGATGAAGATGATGATTGATGATGATGATTGATGATGATGATGATGATGATTGATGATTGAGGATGATTGATGATTGATGATAATAATAATAATAATAATAATAATAATAATAATAATAATAATGATAATAATGATAATAACAATAAAATAATAATAATAATAATAATAATAATAATAATAATAATAATAATAATAATAATAATGATAATAAAATAATGATAATAATAATGATAATAATAACAATAATGATAATGATACTAATCATATTGCTCTAATTATGCTGTTAAATACACCTTTAAAAATATATACGGGAATGAGTAATTTTCTGTAGGAAATACATTTTTTACCAGGAACAGAAAAAAAGAAAAAAAAGAGAAATAAAAGATAAATAATTAGGGGACACCCGGGATCGAACCGGGGACGTCGCGACCTGCAGTCGAATGCTCTATCTCTGAGCTAATTCCCCTTAGGTAAATATGATGAACATTATATAGTCTTTATTTGAAATGTGTGGCCTATTTGGTCTGAAAAGAGAGAAGACGAAGGAAAACATAGAGAAAGAAATAGGATAAGGAACAGGAAAGAGAAAAGACACACTCTCGATAGGTAAATAATGAGAAACTGAAAATAGAAGTAGAAATTAGAAAAAAAGAGGAAAGAAAATGATGAATATGAATATGAAAATTGAAAACTGAAAATGATGAAAAGGAAACGGAAAATAATATGTTCAACATGTTATTGCCAGTGAATAGTGGACCAATCAAATACCTCTTTAAAAATATATACGACCAAGAGTTATTTTCTGTAGGGATTTTTTTGTCTGGGAATAGAGGGGAAAAAATAGAATATAAATATAAAAATAATAATGATAATGATAAAAATTCAGTAGCTGTAAGGGGACACCCGGGATCGAACCGGGGACCTCTCGATCTGCAGTCGAATGCTCTACCACTGAGCTACTTCCCTTTCTTTTCATAACGTTATTGACCATTTTATTTACTTATCTATTTCTGTTCTGCTGTGTTATCGTTTTTTTTTCTAATCTAGTTGTAATTACTGTTGTTATTGCCCCTAACACCAAGAGAAATTAACTAATGATTATTGGTTTTATGGATTTACGGAAAAGAAACGGGAGAAAAGAAAAAGGAAAAGGAAGCAGAAGGAAAGAAAAGGAAAAGGAAACGGGAAAAGAAAAAAGGGAAAAGGATAACAAAAAGAGAAATAAGCGAAGAAAAACGTTAAATGTAGAGAATTCAGAAGAAAAAAAACAGAAACAATAAAAGACAAATAATTCTTTCACAAAGGAGTGAACACAACGCCTTTTCGAACCAACGTGAAAATTGGGTCACTCAGATACACCTTTGCGAATGTATACGTTAGAATAATTTGGAAATGCCTTTTTTCTTGGAACAGAGGCGAAGTAATAATAATAATAATAATAACAACAACATCAATAATGATAATAATAAAGCTACAAAGGGATCCTATGGTATGTGTTCATTTACTGTCTGGAAACTGGAGCCATACATAGCAGATTCGTGGGTAGAGACTCTTAATGTCACTTTGTCTTTGTTTGAAATGTGTGGCCTATTTGGTCTGATAAGGGAGAAGACGAAGGAAAAGATAGAGAAAGAAATAGGATAAGGAAGAGGAGAGAGAAAAGACACACTCTTGATAGGTAGAGAATGAGAAACTGAAAATAAAAGTAGAAATTAGAAAAAAGAGGAAAGAAAATGATGAATATGAAAAATTAAAATTGGAAATGATGAAAAGGAAACAGAAAAAATATGTTATTGCATTAGAAAAAAAGACGGTAATAAAATCAACAGGAGAGAGATAAGACACACTCTTGATAGATAGAAAATGAGAAACTGAAAAAAAAAGAAAATAAAAACTAGAAAAAATTATGAATATGAAAGAGAAAAAAAAGAGAAATAAAAGAAAAATAATTAGGGGACACCCGGGATCGAACCGGGGACCTCACGACCATCAGTCGAATGCCCTTTCTCTGAGCTAATTCCCCTTCTCTTAAATAAGGTGTTATTGACTGTTATATTTCTTAATTAATCTTAATCCATTTTTATTATTCATTTCATTTTCCATTATCATCATGATTATTAGCAACACTTTCATAATATCCATTTTTTTCTCTCTTTCCTCTTTTCGTTTCTTTTCTGTAGTGAGTTCCCTTCTGTTCTGTTTTGTTATCGTATTTTTTTCTTTTTTTTTAAATCTAGTTATAATTTCTGTTGTTATTGCCCCTAACACCAAGAGAAATTAACTAATGATTATTGGTTTTATGGATTTACGGAAAAGAAACGGGAGAAAAGAAAAAAGAAGAGGAAGCAGAAGAAAAGAAAACAAAAAGGAAATGGGAAAAGAAAAAAGGTAAAAGAATAGGAAAAAGAAAGAAACGAAGAAAAACCGTTAAAAGTAGAGAATCCAGAAAAAAAAACAGAAACAATAAAAGACAAAGAATTCTCTCACAAAGGAGTGAACACAACGCCTTTTCGAACCAACGTGAAAATTGGGTCACTCAGATACACCTTTGAGAATGTATACGTTAGAATAATTTGGAAATGCCTTTTTTCTTGGAACAGAGGCGAAGTAATAATAATAATAATGCGTGGCCTATTTGGTCTGAAAAGTGAGAAGACGAAGGAAAAGATCAGGAAAGAAATAAGGTAAGGAACAGGAAAGAGAAAAGACACTCTTGATAGGTAGATAATGAGAAACTGAAAATAGAAGTAGAAATTTGAAAAAGAAAAGAAAATGATGAGTATGAATATAAAAAATTAAAATTGGAAATGATGAAAAGGAAACAGAAAAAATATGTTATTGCATTAGAAAAAAAAGACGGTAATAAAATCAACAGGAGAGAGATAAGACACGCTCTTGATAAATAGAAAATGAAAAACTGAAAATAAGAAAATAAAAACTAGAAAAAAATTATGAATATGAATATGAAAGAGAAAAAAAAGAGAAATAAAAGAAAAATAATTAGGGGACACCCGGGATCGAACCGGGGACCTCACGACCATCAGTCGAATGCCCTTTCTCTGAGCTAATTCCCCTTCTCTTAAAGGTGTTATTGACTGTTATATTTCTTAATTAATCTTAATCCATCTTTATTATTCATTTCATTTTCCATTATCATCATGATTATTAGTAACACTCATAATATCCATTTTTTTTCTCTCTTTCCTCTTTTCGTTTCTTTTCTGTAGTGAGTTCCCTTCTGTTCTGCTTTGTTATCGTATTCGTTTCTTTTTTTTAATCTAGTAATTACTGTTGTTATTGCTTCTAACACTAAGAGAAATTAACTAATGATTATTGGTTTTATGGATTTACGGAAAAGAAAAAGGAAGAGGAAGCAGAAGAAAAGGAAACAAAAAGGAAATGGGAAAAGAAAAAAGGTAAAAGAATAGGAAAAAGAGAAAGAAACGAAGAAAAAAACGTTAAAAGTAGAGAATTCAGAAAAAAATAACAGAAATAATAAAAGACAAATAATTCTCTCACAAAGGAGTGAACACAACGCCTTTTCGAACCAACGTGAAAATTGGGTCACTCAGATACACCTTTGAGAAGGTATACGTTAGAATAATTTGGAAATGCCTTTTTTCTTGGAACAGAGGCGAAGTAATAATAATTATAATGTGTGGCCTATTTGGTCTGAAAAGAGAGAAGACGAAGGAAAACATAAGAAAGAAATAGGATAAGGAACAGGAAAGAGAAAAGACACACTCTCGATAGGTAAATAATGAGAAACTGAAAATAGAAGTAGAAATTAGAAAAAAAAGAGGAAAGAAAATGATGAATATGAATATGAAAATTGCAAACTGAAAATGATGAAAAGGAAACGGAAAAAAATATGTTCAACATGTTATTGCATTAAAAAAGAAAAAAAAATACGGTTATAAAATCAAACTCCTTTTCGAACCCAGTGAATAGGGGACCAATCAAATACCTCTTTAAAAGTATATACGACCAAGAGTTATTTTGTGTAGGGATTTTTTTTTCTGGGAATAGAGGGAGAAACAAATAGAATATATATATAAAAATAATAATGATAATGATAAAAATTCAGCGCAAGTGAGGGGACACCCGGGATCGAACCGGGGACCTCTCGATCTGCAGTCGAATGCTCTACCACTGAGCTACTTCCCCTTCTCTTCATGAAGGTGATTATTGAACACTCTATTTACTTATCTATTATTTATTCATTTTTGTTATTCATTTGTTTATTTATCTCTATCATCTATTTACTTATTCTTATTAGTTATTAGAATATGAATCATTGTTTTGTTATCTATTCACACCTTTTCCGTTATAGAGATTTTATTGCCATTATCACCATGATTATTAGCAACACTTTCATAATATCCATTTTTTTTCTCTCTTTCCTCTTTTCGTTTCTTTTATGTATTGAGTTCCCTTCTGTTTTGCTTTGTTATCGTTTTCTTTTTTTTCTAATCTAGTTGTAATTACTGTTGTTATTGCCCCTAACACCAAGAGAAATTAACTAATGATTATTGGTTTCATGGATTTACGGAAAAGAAACGGGAGAAAAGAAAAAGGAAGAGGAAGCAGAAGAAAAGAAAACAAAAAGGAGATGGCAAAAGAAAAAAGGGACAAGAATAGCGAAAAGAGAAATAAGCGAAGAAAAAACCGTTAAAAGTAGAGAATTCAGAAAAAAAACAGAAACAATAAAAGACAAATAATTCTCTCACAAAGGAGTGAACACAACGCCTTTTCGAACCAACGTGAAAATTGGGTCACTCAGATACACCTTTGCGAATGTATACGTTAGAATAATTTTCGGTTGCGAATGCCTTTTTTCTTGGAACAGAGGCGAAGTAACAACAACAACAACAACAACAACAACAACAACAACAACAACAACAACAAAGCTACAAAGGGATCCTATGGTATGTGTTTATTTACTGTCTGGAAACTGGAGCCATACATAGCAGATTCGTGGGTAGAGACTCTTAATGTCACTTTGTCTTTGTTTGAAATGTGTGGCCTATTTGGTCTGAAAAGGGAGAAGACGAAGGAAAAGATAGAGAAAGAAATAAGGTAAGGAACAGGAAAGAGAAAAGACCCACTCTAGATAGGTAGAGAAAGAGAAACTGAAAATAAAAAATAAAAACTAGAAAAAATTATGAATATGAATATGAAAGAGAAAACTGAAAATGAGGAAACAGATATAGAAAAAATATATATGTTTTACATGTCATAGCATAAAAAAAAAAAAAAAAAATGAATAGAACACACGGGTAAGAAACTCCTTTTCCAACCCACGTGATAAGTGGATCAGTCAAATACCCCTTTAAAATATATTCGGGAAAGAGTAATTTTCTGGAGAATATATTTCTTTTTCAGAGAACAGTGGTCGAGAATGAGAAACTGAAAATAGAAGTAGAAATTAGAAAAATGAGGAAAGAAAACGATGAATATGAATATGAAAAATGAAAACTGGAAATGATGAAAAGGAAACAGAAAAAAATATGTTATTGCATTAGAAAAAAAAAGACGGTAATAAAATCAAACTCCTTTTCGAACCCAGTGAATAGGGGACTAATCAAATACCTCTTTAAAAATATATACGAGGAAGAGTTATTTTCTGTAGGGATTTTTTTTTTCTGGGAAAAGAAAAGAAAAGAAAAGAAAGAAAGAAAGAAAAAAGATGCGCGCGCAAGGGGACGCCCGGGATCGAACCGAGGACCTCTCGATCTGCAGTCGAATGTTCCTTAATAAGATAAGGAACAGGAAAGAGAAAAGACACACTCTTGATAGATAGAAAATGAGAAACTGAAAATAAAAAAATAAAAACTAGAAAAAAATTATGAATATGAATATGAAAGAGAAAAAAAGAGAAATAAAAGATAAATAATTAGGGGACACCCGGGATCGAACCGGGGACCTCACGACCATCAGTCGAATGCCCTTTCTCTGAGCTAATTCCCCTTCTCTTAAATAAGGTGTTATTGACTCTTATATTTCTTAATTAATCTTAATCCATTTTTATTATTCATTTCATTTTCCATTATCATCATGATTATTAGCAACACTTTCATAATATCCATTTTTTTTTTCTCTCTCTTTCCTCTTTTCGTTTCTTTTCTGTAGTGAGTTCCCTTCTGTTCTGTTTTGTTATCGTATTCTTTTCTTTTTTTCTAATCTAGTTATAATTTCTGTTGTTATTGCCCCTAACACCAAGAGAAATTAACTAATGATTATTGGTTCTATGGATTTACGGAAAAGAAACGGGAGAAAAGAAAAAGAAAGAGGAAGCAGAAGAAAAGAAAACAAAAAGGAAATGGGAAAAGAAAAAAGGGAAAAGGATAACAAAAAGAGAAAGAAACGAAGAAAAAACGTTAAAAGTAGAGAATTCAGAAAAACAAAACAAAAAAAGACAAGAATTCTCTCACAAAGGAGTGAACACAACGCCTTTTCGAACCAACGTGAAAATTGGGTCACTCAGATACACCTTTGAGAAGGTATACGTTAGAATAATTTTCGGTTGCGAATGCCTTTTTTCTTGGAACAGAGGCGAAGTAACAACAACAACAACAACAACAACAACAACAACAACAACAACAACAACAACAACAACAACAACAACAACAACAACAACAACAACAACAACAACAACAACAACAACAACAAAGCTACAAAGGGATCCTATGGTATGTGTTCATTTACTGTCTGGAAACTGGAGCCATACACAGCAGATTCGTGGGTAGAGACTCTTAATGTCACTTTGTCTTTGTTTGAAATGTGTGGCCTATTTGGTCTGAAAAGGGAGAAGACGAAGGAAAAGTTAAAGAGAGAAATAAGATAAGGAACAGGAAAGAGAAAAGACACACTCTTGATAGGTAGAGAATGAGAAACTGAAAATAAAAATAGAAATTAGAAAAAGGAAAGAAAATGATGAGTATGAATATGAAAAATTAAAATTGGAAATGATGAAAAGGAAACATAAAAAATATGTTATTGCATTAGAAAAAAAGACGGTAATAAAATCAACAGGAGAGAGATAAGACACACTCTTGATAGATAGAAAATGAGAAACTGAAAATAAAAAAATAAAAACTAGAAAAAAATATGAATATGAATATGAAAGAGAGAAAAAAGAGAAAAAAAGAAAAATAATTAGGGGACACCCGGGATCGAACCGGGGACCTCACGACCATCAGTCGAATGCCCTTTCTCTGAGCTAATTCCCCTTCTCTTAAATAAGGTGTTATTGACGGTTATATTTCTTAATTAATCTTAATCCATTTTTATTATTCATTTCATTTTCCATTATCATCATGATTATTAGCAACACTTTCATAATATCCATTTTTTTTTCTCTTTTTCCTCTTTTCGTTTCTTTTCTGTAGTGAGTTCCCTTCTGTTCTGTTTTGTTATCGTATTCTTTTCTTTTTTTTTTAATCTAGTTATAATTTCTGTTGTCATTGCAGATGAAAATAAAACAAAAAGGAGATGGCAAAAGAAAAAAGGGACAAGAATAGTGAAAAGAGAAATAAGCGAAGAAAAAACCGTTAAAAGTAGAGAATTCAGAAAAAAAACAGAAACAATAGGTAGAGAATGAGAAACTGAAAATAAAAATAGAAATTAGAAAAAGGAAAGAAAATGATGAGTATGAATATGAAAAATTAAAATTGGAAATGATGAAAAGGAAACAGAAAAAATATGTTATTGCATTAGAAAAAAAGACGGTAATAAAATCAACAGGAGAGAGATAAGACACTCTCTTGATAGATAGAAAATGAGAAACTGAAAATAAAAAAAAAATAAAAACTAGAAAAAATAATGAATATGAATATGAAAGAGAGAAAAAAAAAGAGAAATAAAAGAGAAATAATTAGGGGACACCCGGGATCGAACCGGGGACCTCACGACCATCAGTCGAATGCCCTTTCTCTGAGCTAATTCCCCTTCTCTTAAACAAGGTGTTATTGACTGTTATATTTCTTAATTAATCTTAATCCATTTTTATAATTCATTTCATTTTCCATTATCATCATGATTATTAGCAACACTTTCATAATATCCATTTTTTTTCTCTCTCTCTTTCCTCTTTTCGTTTCTTTTCTGTAGTGAGTTCCCTTCTGTTCTGTTTTGTTATCGTATTCTTTTCTTTTTTTTTAATCTAGTTATAATTTCTGTTGTTATTGCCCCTAACACTAAGAGAAATTAACTAATGATTATTGGTTTGATGGATTTGCGGAAAAGAAACGGGAGAAAAGAAAAAGGAAGAGGAAGCAGAAGAAAATAAAACAAAAAGGAAATGGGTAAAGAAAAAAGGTAAAAGAATAGGAAAAGAAAGAAACGAAGAAAAAAACGTTAAAAGTAGAGAATTCAGAAAAAACAACAACAAAAAAAGACAAGAATTCTCTCACAAAGGAGTGAACACAACGCCTTTTCGAACCAACGTGAAAATTGGGTCACTCAGATACACCTTTGAGAATGTATACGTTAGAATAATTTGGAAATGCCTTTTTTCTTGGAACAGAGGCGAAGTATTAATAATAATAATGTGTGGCCTATTTGGTCTGAAAAGGCAGAAGACGAAGGAAAAGATCAGGAAAGAAATAAGGTAAGGAACAGGAAAGAGAAAAGACACACTCTTGATAGGTAGAGAATGAGAAACTGAAAATAGAAATAGAAATTAGAAAAAGGAAAGAAAATGATGAATATGAATATGAAAAATGAAAACTGGAACTGATGAAAAGGAAACAAAAAAAATATGTTCAACATGTTATTGCATTAAAAAAGAAAAAAAAGACGGTAATAAAATCAAACTCCTTTTCGAACCCAGTGAATAGGGGACCAATCAAATACCTCTTTAAAAATATATACGGGGAACAGTTATTTTCTGTAGGGATTTTTTTCTGGGAATAGAGGGAGAAAAAAAAATAGAATATAAATATGAAAATAATAATGATAATAATAAAAATTGAGGAGGCATGAGGGGACACCCGGGATCGAACCGGGGACCTCTTGATCTGCAGTCGAATGCTCTACCACTGAGCTACTTCCCTTTCTTTTCATAATAATATTGACCATTTTATTTACTTATCTATTTCTGTTCTGCTGTGTTATCGTTTTCTTTTTCTACTCCAGTTGTAATTTCTGTTGTTATTGCCCCTAACACCAAAAGAAATTAACTAATGATTATTGGTTTTGTGGATTTACGGAAAAGAAACGGGAGAAAAGAAAAAGGAAAAGGAAGCAGAAGAAAATAAAACAAAAAGGAGATGGCAAAAGAAAAAAGGGACAAGAATAGCGAAAAGAGAAATAAGCGAAGAAAAAACCGTTAAAAGTAGAGAATTCAGAAGAAAAAAAAACAGAAACAATAAAAGACAAATAATTCTTTCACAAAGGAGTGAACACAACGCCTTTTCGAACCAACGTGAAAATTGGGTCACTCAGATACACCTTTGAGAATGTATACGTTAGAATAATTTGGAAATGCCTTTTATCTCGGAACAGAGACGAAGCAATAATGATAATAATGACAACAACAACAACAACAACAAAGCTAGAAAGGGATCCTATGGTCTGTGTTCATTTACTGTCTGGAAACTGGAGCCATACACAGCAGATTCGTGGGTAGAGACTCTTAATGTTACTTTGTCTTTGTTTGAAATGTGTGGCCTATTTGGTCTGAAAAGGGAGAAGACGAAGGAAAAGATAGAGAAAGAAATAGGATAAGGAAGAGGAGAGAGAAAAGACACACTCTTGATAGGTAGAGAATGAGAAACTGAAAATAGAAGTAGAAATTAGAAAACAGGAAAGAAAATGATGAATATGAATATGAAAAATTAAAATTGGAAATGATGAAAAGGAAACAGAAAAAATATGTTATTGTATTAGAAAAAAAAAAAAAGGTAATAAAATCAAACTCCTTTTCGAACCCAGTGAATAGGGGACCAATCAAATACCTCTTTAAAAATATATACGAGGAAGAGTTATTTCCAGTAGGGATTTTTTTTTTTTCTGGGAAAAGAAAAGAAAAGAAAGAAAGAAAGAAAAAAAGTGGCGCTGCTGGAGGGGACACCCGGGATCGAACCGAGGACCTCACGACCTGCAGTCGAATGTTCCTTAATAAGATAAGGAACAGGAAAGAGAAAAGACACACTCTTGATAGATAGAAAATGAGAAACTGAAAATAAAAAAATAAAAACTAGAAAAAATTATGAATATGAATATGAAAGAGAAAAAAAGAGAAATAAAAGATAAATAATTAGGGGACACCCGGGATCGAACCGGGGACGTCGCGACCTGCAGTCGAATGCTCTATCTCTGAGCTAATTCCCCTTAGGTAAATATGATGAACATTATATAGTATTTATTTGAAATGTGTGGCCTATTTGGTCTGAAAAGAGAGAAGACGAAGGAAAACATAGAGAAAGAAATAGGATAAGGAACAGGAAAGAGAAAAGACACACTCTCGATAGGTAAATAATGAGAAACTGAAAATAGAAGTAGAAATTAGAAAAAAAAAGAGGAAAGAAAATGATGAATATGAATATGAAAATTGCAAACTGAAAAAGATGAAAAGGAAACGGAAAAAAATATGTTCAACATGTTATTGCATTAAAAAAGAAAACAAAAAAATACGGTTATAAAATCAAACTCCTTTTCGAACCCAGTGAATAGGGGACCAATCAAATACCTCTTTAAAAATATATACGACCAAGAGTTATTTTCTGTAGGGATTTTTTTTTCTGGGAATAGAGGGAAAAAAATAGAATATAAATATAAAAATAATAATGATAATGATAAAAATTTAACGGAAGTGAGGGGACACCCGGGATCGAACCGGGGACCTCTCGATCTGCAGTCGAATGCTCTACCACTGAGCTACTTCCCCTTCTCTTCATGAAGGTGAAAATAGAAATAAGAGAAGAAAAACCGTTAAAAGTAGAGAATTCAGAAAAAAACAAAAACAAAAAGAGAAATTAACTAATGGTTATTGGTTTCATGGATTTACGGAAAAGAAACGGGAGAAAAGAAAAAGGAAAAGGAAGCAGAAGGAAATAAAACAAAAAGGAGATGGCAAAAGAAAAAAGGGACAAGAATAGCGAAAAGAGAAATAAGCGAAGAAAAAAACGTTAAAAGTAGAGAATTCAGAAAAAAAACAATAAAAAAAGACAAATAATTCTCTCACAAAGGAGTGAACACAACGCCTTTTCGAACCAACGTGAAAATTGGGTCACTCAGATACACCTTTGCGAATGTATACGTTAGAATAATTTGGAAAATGATGAGTGAATATGAAAAATGAAAACTGGAAATGATGAAAAGGAAACAGAAAAAAAATGTTATTGCATTAGAAAAAAAGACGGTAATAAAATCAAACTCCTTTTCGAACCCAGTGAATAGGGGACTAAACAAATACCTCTTTAAAAATAGATACGAGGAAGAGTTATTTTCTGTATGGATTTTTTTTTCTGGGAAAAGAAAAGAAAAGAAAGAAAGAAAGAAAGAAAAAAAAAATTGGCGCGCGGAAGGGGACGCCCGGGATCGAACCGAGGACCTCTCGATCTGCAGTCGAATGTTCCTTAATAAGATAAGGAACAGGAAAGAGAAAAGACACACTCTTGATAGATAGAAAATGAGAAACTGAAAATAAAAAAATAAAAACTAGAAAAAATTATGAATATGAATATGAAAGAGAAAAAAAAAGAGAAATAAAAGAAAAATAATTAGGGGACACCCGGGATCGAACCGGGGACCTCACGACCATCAGTCGAATGCCCTTTCTCTGAGCTAATTCCCCTTCTCTTAAAGAAGGTGTTATTGACTGTTATATTTCTTAATTAATCTTAATCCATTTTTATTATTCATTTCATTTTCCATTATCATCATGATTATTAGCAACACTTTCATAATATCCATTTTTTTCTCTCTTTCCTCTTTTCGTTTCTTTTCTGTAGTGAGTTCCCTTCTGTTCTGTTTTGTTATCGTATTCTTTTCTTTTTTTTTAATCTAGTTATAATTTCTGTTGTTATTGCCCCTAACACCAAGAGAAATTAACTAATGGTTATTGGTTTCATGGATTTACGGAAAAGAAACGGGAGAAAAGAAAAAGGAAGAGGAAGCAGAAGAAAAGAAAACAAAAAGGAAATGGGAAAAGAAAAAAGGTAAAAGAATAGGAAAAAGAAAGAAACGAAGAAAAAACCTTAAAAGTAGAGAATTCAGAAAAAAAAGACAAGAATTCTCTCACAAAGGAGTGAACACAACGCCTTTTCGAACCAACGTGAAAATTGGGTCACTCAGATACACCTTTGCGAATGTATACGTTAGAATAATTTTCGGTTGCGAATGCCTTTTTTCTTGGAACAGAGGCGAAGTAACAACAACAACAACAACAACAACAACAACAACAACAACAACAACAACAACAACAACAACAACAACAACAACAACAACAACAACAACAACAACAAAGCTACAAAGGGATCCTATGGTCTGTGTTTATTTACTGTCTGGAAACTGGAGCCATACATAGCAGATTCGTGGGTAGAGACTCTTAATGTCACTTTGTCTTTGTTTGAAATGTGTGGCCTATTTGGTCTGAAAAGGGAGAAGACGAAGGAAAAGATAGAGAAAGAAATAGGATAAGGAAGAGGAGAGAGAAAAGACACACTCGAGATAGGTAGAGAAAGAGAAACTGAAAAAAAAAACTAGAAAAAATTATGAATATGAATATGAAAGAGAAAACTGAAAATGAGGAAACAAATATAGAAAAAAATATATGTTTTACATGTCATAGCATTAAAAAAATAATAATAATAAAAAAAAAAATGAATAGAACGCACGGGTATGAAGCTCCTTTTCCAACCCACGTGATGAGTGGATCAGTCAAATACCCCTTTAAAAATATATAAATATAAAAATAATAATGATAATAATAAAAAGTCGCGAGGTTGAGGGGACACCCGGGATCGAACCGGGGACCTCTCGATCTGCAGTCGAATGCGATCTGAAGATACGATAATTATCTATGTGTTTAGTAATTAATTATGTATTTACTTATATTTATTAGTTGCCTATCTCTTTATCTATCTTATTAGTTATTATTAATCTTATTATTATATTCTATTAGTTATCATTATGAGTAATTTTCTGTAGGAAATACATTTTTTACTAGGAACAGAAAAAAAGGAAAAAAGAGAAATAAAAGATAAATAATTAGGGGACACCCGGGATCGAACCTGGGACCTCACGACCATCAGTCGAATGCTCTATTTCTGAGCTAATTCCCCTTATGTGGTTTTAATGAACATTATATAGTCTTTATTTGAAATGTGTGGCCTATTTGGTCTGAAAAGAGAGAAGACGAAGGAAAACATAGAGAAAGAAATAGGATAAGGAACAGGAAAGAGAAAAGACACACTCTCGATAGGTAAATAATGAGAAACTGAAAATAGAAGTAGAAATTAGAAAAAAGAGGAAAGAAAATGATGAATATGAATATGAAAATTGCAAACTGAAAATGATGAAAAGGAAACGGAAAAAAATATGTTCAACATGTTATTGCATTAAAAAAGAAAAAAAAAATACGGTTATAAAATCAAACTCCTTTTCGAACCCAGTGAATAGGGGACCAATCAAATACCTCTTTAAAAATATATACGACCAAGAGTTATTTTCTGTAGGGATTTTTTTTTCTGGGAATAGAGGGAAAAATATAGAATATAAATATAAAAATAATAATGATAATGATAAAAATTCAGCGGAAGTGAGGGGACACCCGGGATCGAACCGGGGACCTCTCGATCTGCAGTCGAATGCTCTACCACTGAGCTACTTCCCCTTCTTTTTACGAAGGTGATTATTGAAAACTCTATTTACTTATCTATTATTTATTCATTTTTGTTATTCATTTGTTTATTTATCTTTATCATCTATTTACTTATTCTTATTAGTTATTAGAATATGAATCATTGTTTTGTTATCTATTCACACCTTTTCCGTTATAGAGATTTTATTGCCATTATCACCATGATTATTAGCAACACTTTCATAATATCCATTTTTTTCTCTTTCCTATTTTCGTTTCTTTTATGTAGTGAGTTCCCTTCTGTTTTGCTTTGTTATCGTTTTCTTTTTTTTCTAATCTAGTTGTAATTTCTGTTGTTATTGCCCCTAACACCAAGAGAAATTAACTAATGATTATTGGTTTTATGGATTTACGGAAAAGAAACGGGAGAAAAGAAAAAGGAAGAGGAAGCAGAAGAAAATAAAACAAAAAGGAGATGGGAAAAGAAAAAAGGGACAAGAATAGCGAAAAGAGAAAGAAACGAAGAAAAAAAACGTTAAAAGTAGAGAATTCAGAAAAAAACAACAAAAAAGACAAGAATTCTCTCACAAAGGAGTGAACACAACGCCTTTTCGAACCAACGTGAAAATTGGGTCACTCAGATACACCTTTGAGAATGCATACGTTAGAATAATTTTGAAATGCCTTTTTTTCTTGGAACAGAGGCGAAGTAATAATAATAATAATAACAACAACATCAATAATGATAATCATAAAGCTACAAAGGGATCCTATGGTCTGTGTTCATTTACTGTCTGGAAACTGGAGCCATACATAGCAGATTCGTGGGTAGAGACTCTTAATGTCACTTTGTCTTTGTTTGAAATGTGTGGCCTATTTGGTCTGAAAAGGGAGAAGACGAAGGAAAGATAGAGAAAGAAATAGGATAAGGAACAGGAAAGAGAAAAGACACACTCTTGATAGGTAGAGAATGGGAAACTGAAAATAAAAATAGAAATTAGACAAAGGAAAGAAAATGATGAGTATGAATATGAAAAATTAAAATTGGAAATGATGAAAAGGAAACAGAAAAAATATGTTATTGCATTAGAAAAAAAGACGGTAATAAAATCAACAGGAAAGAGAAAAGACACACTCTTGATAGATAGAAAATGAGAAACTGAAAATAAAAAAAATAAAAACTAGAAAAAATTATGAATATGGATATGAAAGAGAGAAAAAAAGGAGAAATAAAAGAAAAATAATTAGGGGACACCCGGGATCGAACCGGGGACCTCACGACCATCAGTCGAATGCCCTTTCTCTGAGCTAATTCCCCTTCTCTTAAATAAGGTGTTATTGACTGCTATATTTCTTAATTAATCTTAATCCATTTTTATTATTCATTTCATTTTCCATTATCATCATGATTATTAGCAACACTTTCATAATATCCATTTTTTTTCTCTCTTTCCTCTTTTCGTTTCTTTTCTGCAGTGAGTTCCCTTCTGTTCTGCTTTGTTATCGTATTCTTTTCTTTTTTTTAATCTAGTTATAATTTCTGTTGTTATTGCCCCAAACACCAAGAGAAATTAACTAATGGTTAATGGTTTCATGGATTTACGGAAAAGAAACGGGAGAAAAGAAAAAGAAAAGGAAGCAGAAGAAAAGAAAACAAAAAGGAAATGGGAAAAGAAAAAAGGGACAAGAATAGCGAAAAGAGAAATAAGCGAAGAAAAAACCTTAAAAGTAGAGAATTCAGAAAAAAACAACAAAAAAAGACAAGAATTCTCTCACAAAGGAGTGAACACAACGCCTTTTCGAACCAACGTGAAAATTGGGTCACTCAGATACACCTTTGCGAATGTATACGTTAGAATAATTTGGAAATGCCTTTTTTCTTGGAACAGAGGCGAAGTAACAACAACAACAACAACAACAACAACAGCATCAACAACAACAACAACAACAAAAACAACATCAACAACAACATCATCATCATCATCATCATCATCATCATCATCATCATCATCATCATCATCATCATCATCATCATCATCATCAACAACAACAACAACAACAACAACAACAACAACAACAACAACAACAAAGCTGCAAAGGGATCCTATGGTCTGTGTTTATTTACTGTCTGGAAACTGGAGCCATACATAGCAGATTCGTGGGTAGAGACTCTTAATGTCACTTTGTCTTTGTTTGAAATGTGTGGCCTATTTGGTCTGAAAAGGGAGAAGACGAAGGAAAAGATAGAGAAAAAAATAGGATAAGGAACAGGAGAGAGAAAAGACACACTCGAGATAGGTAGAGAATGAGAGACTGAAAATAAAAATAGACATTAGAAAATGATGAAAAGGAAACAGAAAAGGAAACAGAAAAAATATGTTATTGCATTAGAAAAAGAAGACGGTAATAAAATCAACAGGAGAGATAAGACACACTCTTCATAGACAGAAAATGAGAAACTGAAAATAAAAAAAATAAAAACTAGAAAAAATTATGAATATGAATATGAAAGAGAAATAAAAGAAAAATAATTAGGGGACACCCGGGATCGAACCGGTGACCTCACGACCATCAGTCGAATGCCCTTTCTCTGAGCTAATTCCCCTTCTCTTAAACAAGGTGTTATTGACGGTTATATTTCTTAATTAATCTTAATCCATTTTTATTATTCATTTCATTTTCCATTATCATCATGATTATTAGCAACACTTTCATAATATCCATTTTTTTTTTTCTCTCTTTCCTCTTTTCGTTTCTTTTCTGTAGTGAGTTCCCTTCTGTTCTGTTTTGTTATCGTATTCTTTTCTTTTTTTAAAATCTAGTTATAATTTCTGTTGTCATTGCCCCAAACACCAAGAGAAATTAACAAATGATTATTGGTCTTATGGATTTACGGAAAAGAAACGGGAGGCAAGAAAAAGGAAAAGGAAGCAGAAGGAAATAAAACAAAAGGGAAATGGGAAAAGAAAAAAGGTAAAAGAATAACAAAAAGAGAAAGAAACGAATAAAAAACCGTTAAAAGTAGAGTATTCAGAAAATAAGAACTCTTTCGAACCAACGTGAAAATTGGGTCACTCAGATACAAGAAACAGAAACAGAAAAAATATGTTGTTACATTAGAAAGAAAGACGGTAATAAAATCAAACTCCTTTTCGAACCCAGTGAATAGGGGACTAATCAAATACCTCTTTAAAAATATATACGACCAAGAGTTATTTCCTGTAGGGATTTTTTTTCTGGGAAAAGAAAAGAAAAGAAAGAAAAAAAAAAAAAAAATTGCGCGCGCAAGGGGACGCCCGGGATCGAACCGAGGACCTCTCGATCTGCAGTCGAATGTTCCTTAATAAGATAAGGAACAGGGAAGAGAAAAGACACACTCTAGATAGGTAGAGAATGAGAAACTGAAAATAAAAAAAAATAAAAACTAGAAAAAATTATGAATATGAATATGAAAGAGAAAAAAAAGAGAAATAAAAGAAAAATAATTAGGGGACACCCGGGATCGAACCGGGGACCTCACGACCATCAGTCGAATGCTCTCTATCTCTGAGCTAATTCCCCTTAAGTGAAAATGATGAATATTATATAGTCTTTATTTGAAGTGTGTGGCCTATTTGGTCTGAAAAGAGAGAAGACGAAGGAAAACATAGAGAAAGAAATAGGATAAGGAACAGGAAAGAGAAAAGACACACTCTCGATAAGTAAATAATGAGAAACTGAAAATAGAAGTAGAAATTAGAAAAAAGAGGAAAGAAAATGATGAATATGAATATGAAAATTGAAAATTGAAAGTGATGAAAAGGAAACAGAATAAATATGTTTAACATGTTATTGCATAAAAAAAGAAAAAAACACGGTTATAAAATCAAACTCCTTTTCGAACCCAGTGAATAGTGGACCAATCAAATACCTCTTTAAAAATATACACGACCAAGAGTTATTTTCTGTAGGGATTTTTTTCTGGGAATAGAGGGAAAAATATAGAATATAAATATAAAAATAATAATGATAATGATAAAAATTCAGCGGCTGGAAGGGGACGCCCGGGATCGAACCGGGGACCTCTCGATCTGCAGTCGAATGCTCTACCACTGAGCTACTTCCCCTTCTTTTTGTGAAGGTGATTATTGAAAACTCTATTTACTTATCTATTATTTATTCATTTTTGTTATTCATTTGTTTATCTATCTTTATCATCTATTTATTGATTCTTATTAGTTATTAGAATATGAATCATTGTTTTGTTATCTATTCACACCTTTTCCGTTATAGAGATTTTATTACCATTATCATCATGATTATTAGCAACACTTTCATAATATCCTTTTTTCTCTTTCCTATTTTCGTTTCTTTTATGTATTGAGTTCCCTTCTGTTTTGCTTTGTTATCATTTTTTTTCTAATCTAGTTGTAATTACTGTTGTTATTGCCCCTAACACTAAGAGAAATTAACTAATGATTATTGGTTTTATGGATTTACGGAAAAGAAACGGGAGAAAAGAAAAAGGAAGAGGAAGCAGAAGAAAAGAAAACAAAAAGGAAATGGGAAAAGAAAAAAGGCAAAAGAATAGGAAAAAGAAAGAAACGAAGAAAAAACGTTAAAAGTAGAGAATTCAGAAAAAAAAAACAGAAACAATAAAAGACAAGAATTCTTTCACAAAGGAGTGAACACAACGCCTTTTCGAACCAACGTGAAAATTGGGTCACTCAGATACACCTTTGAGAATGTATACGTTAGAATAATTTGGAAAATGATGAGTGAATATGAAAAATGAAAACTGGAAATGATGAAAAGGAAACAGAAAAAATATGTTATTGCATTAGAAAAAAAAGACGGTAATAAAATCAAACTCCTTTTCGAACCCAGTGAATAGGGGACTAATCAAATACCTCTTTAAAAATATATACGAGGAAGAGTTATTTTCTGTAGGGATTTTTTTCTGGGAAAAGAAAAGAAAAGAAAAGAAAAAAAAAATTGCGCGCGCAAGGGGACGCCCGGGATCGAACCGAGGACCTCTCGATCTGCAGTCGAATGTTCCTTAATAAGATAAGGAACAGGAAAGAGATAAGACACACTCTTGATAGATAGAAAATGAGAAACTGAAAATAAAAAAATAAAAACTAGAAAAAATTATGAATATGAATATGAAAGAGAAAAAAAAGAGAAATAAAAGAAAAATAATTAGGGGACACCCGGGATCGAACCGGGGACCTCACGACCATCAGTCGAATGCCCTTTCTCTGAGCTAATTCCCCTTCTCTTAAATAAGGTGTTATTGACTGTTATATTTCTTAATTAATCTTAATCCATTTTTATTATTCATTTCATTTTCCATTATCATCATGATTATTAGCAACACTTTCATAATATCCATTTTTTTTTCTCTCTCTTTCCTCTTTTCGTTTCTTTTCTGTAGTGAGTTCCCTTCTGTTCTGTTTTGTTATCGCATTCTTTTTTTTTTTTTTTTTTTTTCATCTAGTTATAATTTCTGTTGTCATTGCCCATAACACCAAGATAAATTAACTAATGATTATTGGTTTTATGGATTTACGGAAAAGAAACGGGAGAAAAGAAAAAGGAAGAGGAAGCAGAAGAAAAGAAAACAAAAAGGAGATGGCAAAAGAAAAAAGGGATAAGAATAGCGAAAATAGAAATAAGCGAAGAAAAAACGTTAAAAGTAGAGAATTCAGAAAAAAAAACAGAAACAATAAAAGACAAATAATTCTCTCACAAAGGAGTGAACACAACGCCTTTTCGAACCAACGTGAAAATTGGGTCACTCAGATACACCTTTGAGAAGGTATACGTTAGAATAATTTGGAAATGCCTTTTATCTCGGAACAGAGACGAAGCAATAATGATAATAATGACAACAACAACAACAACAACAACAACAACAACAACAACAACAACAACAACAACAACAACAACAACAACAACAACAACAACAACAACAACAACAGCAACAAAGCTACAAAGGGATCCTATGGTATGTGCTCATTTACTGTCTGGAAACTGGAGCCATACATAGCAGATTCGTGGGTAGAGACTCTTAATGTCACTTTGTCTTTGTTTGAATTGTGTGGCCTATTTGGTCTGAAAAGGGAGAAGACGAAGGAAAAGATAGAAAAAGAAATAGGATAAGGAACAGGAAAGAGAAAAGACACACTCTTGATAGGTAGATAATGAGAAACTGAAAATAGAAATAGATATTAGAAAAAGGAAAGAAAATGATGAGCATGAATATGAAAAATTAAAATTGGAAATGATGAAAAGGAAACAGAAAAAATATGTTATTGCATTAGAAAAAAAAGACGGTAATAAAATCAACAGGAGAGAGATAAGACACACTCTTGATAGATAGAAAATGAGAAACTGAAAAAAAAAAAAAAAAATAAAAACTAGAAAAAATTATGAATATGGATTTGAAAGAGAGAAAAAAAGGAGAAATAAAAGAAAAATAATTAGGAGACACCCGGGATCGAACCGGGGACCTCACGACCATCAGTCGAATGCCCTTTCTCTGAGCTAATTCCCCTTCTCTTAAATAAGGTGTTATTGACTGTTATATTTCTTAATTAATCTTAATCCATTTTTATTATTCATTTCATTTTCCATTATCATCATGATTATTAGCAACACTTTCATAATATCCATTTTTTTCTCTCTTTCCTCTTTTCGTTTCTTTTCTGTAGTGAGTTCCCTTCTGTTCTGTTTTGTTATCGTATTCTTTTCTTTTTTTTAATCTAGTTATAATTTCTGTTGTCATTGCCCCTAACACCAAGAGAAATTAACTAATGATTATTGGTTTCATGGATTTACGGAAAAGAAACGGGAGAAAAGAAAAAGGAAGAGGAAGCAGAAGAAAAGAAAACGA
>NC_091549.1:1764540-1767040 GCF_042767895.1 Penaeus vannamei
GGCAGGGGGGCAGGGAGGCAGGGGGCAGGGGGGAAGGCGGGGGCGGCAGGCAGTAGGCACAGGCAGGCATTACAGGCGGCAGGCAGCTGAGGCAGGCGGCAGGGGGGTGGGCAGGGGCAGGGGGCAGGAGGGGCAGGGGCGGCAGGAAGGCGGCCCCAGGCAGGCAGAAAGGAGGCGGCCCCAGGCGGGCAGGCAGGCGGCGGCCGGGGAAAATGGCGGACGGAATTTTCACTCGCCCTTTTCTAGCTGGGAAATTTTTAATTTGGTTTTACGGGGCTCGGCGGTTCCGGTTGGGTACAAAGCAGCTGGAAGAACCCTTTTTTTGGGTTGCAAAAATCTCGTGGGGCCCGATTTTTCGCTAGAGGCCAGACTTAATTGGCTTTTACGTTGCTTGGGATCACATGACTGGAGGGGGAGGGGGGGAGGGGGAAGGGGGGAAAAGGGGGGTGAGCTCATTTCCCCCTGCATAGGGAAAAGGCAATTAAGGGGAGGGGGAAGGGGCCTGATGCTGTTTTAATCTCCCAAAAAGGGATATTTTTTGGCGTATTTTTATAAAGTCATTATTGTTTCCTTCGCGTTTTTTTTTCTTTTTTTTATATGTTCTACCAAAGCATTATCATTTTTTTTTTATCACCATGCAAGTCGTCTTCTCATAGCAACAGTATTCTTTTTTTTTTTACTCTCTTTTTTTCCTTTTCATACCCCTTTTTTCTCTCTCCTCTCCTCCCTTCCCCTTCTTCTCGTCTTTTTTCCTGAAGCCCCCTTCGTCTTCTCCCCTTTTTCCCCAAAACCATCCTAACCGTCTCCTCTCTTCCCAAACATATCCTACAATCGGTGTCATGGGGAAACCGCCAAAAGGGGGGTTCCCCTATGATACGTGGTACTTTTTTTTTTTTTTTTTGTATAACGTTATTTCAAATATCCAAACCCCCACCGTTATGGATAAGGAGACAAATAAACAAGGTCCTTTCCCCTTTCAAACCCCTTTTTCGAGATCCGAGCAAGTGAATCCGGGATGGAAAGCTTCGCAATATTATGCATAGAAAGACAAGGCACGTGATTGCACCTAATGTTATAGTGTTCACTTTGTGTTATCTATTAGTGACATGTTTTCATGGGGGAGAACATGCCGTCCTGTGCTTTATTTCTCTATCTTAGGCAGTCTCTAGGATCTCTTGTTTGTTCGTGTGTTCGTACTATCGTTAAATATCCAAACTATATGAGTGAGTAAAATAATATTTATGTTTTCCAATCCATTCATGCCTATCCCTCTCTCTCTCTCTCTCCCTCTCTCTCTCTCTCTCTCTCTCTGTCTCTCTCTCTCTTTTTTTTTTTTTATATAATATATATATATATTATATATATATAATATTTTGATTTCCCCCCCCTCTCTTTTTTTTTTTTTTTTTTTTTTTTTTTTTCTATATATATATATATATAAAAAAAAAAAAAAAACCAAAACCCCCCCCCCCCCCCCCCCCCCCCCCCCAAAAAAAAAAAAATAAAAAAAAACAAAAACAAAAAACAAAAAAAAAAAAAAAAATAAAAAAATAAACAATATATAAAATTTTTTTTTTTTTTTTTTTTTTTTCTTCTTCCTTTCTCTCTCCAATCTCCTTTTTCTTGAAAAAAAGTTAAATTTTCATCGGCCTCAATTAGCTTTTAAAGGGGGTAAAAAAATGAATACCGCCCCCTTACTATTTTTGGCCCTAAATTTATATTTCTGTTTTCCTTGTCCATTTCCCCAAAAGCACATGGGTTTTTCTTTAAAAGAGATTGTCCGTGGAACTTCTTTCAGTACTTTGTATAATGTCAAAACACAAAATGTTGTACTTTGATGTAGTTTGGTGTTTTGTTCCTTTTGGTTCAGAGTTTTCAGGCAGGATTCTAAAGCTACGAACTACCCTGTAGTGTCATAAAATGTGATACATTTTAATTCTATATATTCTGCTGATTTGTTGTCATTATCGTTATTTTAATATATATTTTTTTTTTTTCAATATTTTTTTTTTTTTAAAAATTTTTTTTTGATTTTCCCATCATTTGTATTTTAAAAATTTTTTTTGTTTACTCATTTTTTTTTTTTTTTATCTGAGAAGGAAATCCAACCATAATGAATGACGTCATACCCTTCAGATGTCCTAGTTGTCCCAGCGTAGAGTGAGATGATCCCCGCCTGACCTTTGCTATTTTTAGTGAAGTTTCCTTTTTGTGTGTAACGAGAGTATTACTATGCTCGGGCTAAGGACCCTCTGGGACGGGCTTTTAAACCCCTTTGTGACTGTTACCTCTGTGTTTTTAATTTTTGGACTGTTATGCTCGTTGTTTGTCTTCTTTCCGGGGGATTTCTGCTTTGTTTTTAAATTTGTTTTTACTGTCCTTTCCGTCTGTCTGTTTTAATGGTTTGTGATGGAACCGGGTGTTTTATTTATGAGTGGGCGGGGTCTTTGGGGGGGGTTTTTTGTGTTTTTGTTTGGTTTTTGTGTTTTGGGTTTTTTTT
>NC_091549.1:1791343-1793843 GCF_042767895.1 Penaeus vannamei
TATGTATGTGTGTCCGTATGCTAAATGTTTACTGGGTCGGGAAATGTTTACTGGGTCGGGAAATGTTTACTGGGTCGGGACTCGAAAAATGTTAACAAACCGGACGTATATGAGGAATTTGATCGCAAGAGTATGTTGGAATGTGCTTGTGTAGTTGGGTATTTGGGGGGGGGGGGTGGGGGTGGGGTGGGGGGGAGTCTGTGGGTATAACTAAGGGTTCTTCCTTCTTGTAAATGACAGAGCATGCAAGGGGTGGGTGGGTACCCGAGGGGGAGAGGAGGTAGGGGGGGGGAGTGGGAACCCATGGGGGAAGAGGAGGTAGGGGGGAGGAGTGGGAACCCGTGGGGGAGAGGAGGTGGGGGGGGGGAAGTGGGAACCCATAGGGGAAGAGGAGGTGGGGGGGAGGAGTGGGAGCCCATGGGGGAGAAGAGGTGGGGGGAGAGTGGTAACCCAATGGGGAGAGGAGGTGTGGGGGGGGGAGAGTGGGAACCCGTGGGGGAGAGGAGGGGGGGGGGAGTGGGAACCCATGGGGGAAGAGGAGGTGGGGGGGGAGGAGTGGGTACCCGAGGGGAGAGGAAGTGGGGGGGAGGAGTGGGAACCCATGGGGAAAGAGGAGGTAGGGAGGGGAAGAGTGGGAACCCGTAGGGGGACAGGAGGTGGGGGGGAGTGGGAACCCATGGGGGAAGAGGAGGTGGGGGGGGTGGGGGAAGAAGGCTTTAACACCTGTTTACATTCTGCCGTCGAGGTTAATGCTAGTATTTGCCAAAATCTTCCTTTTTTTTTACCCTCGCAGTTTTCTATTTTTACCCAAGCATATTATTTTATTTTTGTGCCTTAGGCTTTCATGAGTTACTTGAATGAAGATAATATTTTTCTGTATCATTACGTGCGCCATAATCGGAGATAGTTCGTTGAAAGAAGTTGTACATATGTATTACATGAGTATTGACAGTAACATCATGTCAATCTAAAAAAAAAAAAGAATAAAAAAATGCGTACTTTGTACACCGAAGATACAACCCAGACAAAAATATTCGAAATTAGTCTACATTTTATCCGAGAAGGGCAGCAACTCGGCGAGTCTTACAGGAGTGCCAACCACAGGTATCGCATGCAAGCTTGACAACCATATTTCTTGAGAACAGGGCTACCAACCAAATTTCTTGTACACAGGGCTACCAACCAGGCTTCTTGTACACAGGGCTACCAACCAAATTACTTGTACACAGGGCTACCAACCAGACTTTTTGTACACAGGGCTACCAACCAAATTTCTTGTAAGCAGGGCTACCAACCAAATTTCTTGTGCACAGGGCTACCAACCAAATTTCTTGTACACAGGGCTACCAACCAAATTTCTTGTAAGCAGGGCTACCAACCAAATATCTTGTGCACAGGGCTACCAACCAAATTGCTTGTACACAGGGCTACCAACCAAATTACTTGTACACAGGGCTACCAACCAGACTTTTTGTACACAGGGCTACCAACCAAATTTCTTGTAAGCAGGGCTACCAATCAAATATCTTGCGCACAGGGCTACCAACCAAATAGCTTATGCTCAAGGCTACCAACCAAATTTCTAGCGAACAGGGATACCAACCAGACTTTTTGTACACAGGGCTACCAACCAAATTTCTTGTAAGCAGGGCTACAAACCAAATTTCTTGTGCACAGGGCTACCAACCAAATTTCTTAAAAGCAGGGCTACCAACCAAATATCTTGTGCACAGGGCTACAAACCAATTATCTTGTGCACAGGGCTACCAACCAGACTTCTTGTGCACAGGGCTACCAACCAAATTGCCTGTGCACAGGACTACCAACCAAACTTCTTGTACACAGGGATACCAACCAGACTTCTTGTGCACAGGGTTACCAACCAGACTTCTTGTACACAGGGCTACCAACCAGGCTTCTTGTACACAGGGCTACCAAGTAAATTTCTTGAGCACAGGGCTACCAACCAGACTTTTTGTACACAGGGCTACCAAGTAAATTTCTTGTATACAAGGCTACTTACCAAATTTCTTGTGCACAGGGCTACCAACCATATTTCTTGAGCACAGGGCTACCAACCAAATAGCTTATGCTCAGGGCTACCAACCAAATATCTTGTGAACAGGGCTACCAACCAAACTTCTCGTGCCCAGGACTACCAACTATACTCACAGTGCACAAACCTACCCCCCCCCCCAAAAAAAAAAAAAAAAAAAAAAAAAAACGCTCTAAACTCCGCAGGATTACCACCCCATTCCACCCTCCACAAGCCCGCCGAAGCCAGTCCACAAGGTCCAGCGCCGCGTCCACCTTCCCTTAAGATGCAAACAGCGCCAATAGCACATTCAACAGCGCAGGGAGAAGTGATTAGCTTTCGACAATGACCGGACATTCGCCTTCCCTCGCTACCCGAGATTAGGCTACGTGTCGGCGGAGGGAAATGAGCAGTAATTAAAGCAGTTAATGATGATTGTATTGGAAACGAGAATAGCGGGTGACG
>NC_091549.1:1818843-1826343 GCF_042767895.1 Penaeus vannamei
TCCCCCCTTCCCTCCCTTCCCTCCGCTGCCATCTCGCGATATCTCTCTGCCTTTCGTCCCCCTTCCCTCCCCTTCCTGCCACCCCTTCCTCCTTCCCCCCCTTCCCCCTTCCCCTTCCCTCCCTTCCCCCACCTTCCCCCCCTTCCCTCCACTTCCTCCGTGCCATCTCAGATATCTCTGCTGCTAAGTCCCCATCCCTCCACCTTCCCCCTTCCCCCCTTTCACCCCCTTCCCTCCTTCCTCGTTGCCATCTACGATATCTGCTGCCTTTCGTCCCCCTTCCCCCTCCTTCCCCCCCCTTCCCTCCCTTCTCCCTTCCCTCCCTTGCATCTCGCGATATCTCTGCCTTTCGTCTTACTTCCTCCCTTCCCCCTTCCTCCAGCCCTCCCTTCCCTCCACTTTGCCATCTCAGATATCTCTGCCTTTCGTCCCCTTCCTCCTTCCCTCCCTTCCCCCACTTCCCTCTAGTGCCATCTCGCGATATCTCTGCCCTTTGTCCCTATACCTCCCTTCCCTCCCTTCCCTCCATTTATCCTCTCGCGATATCTCTGCCTTTATTCCTTCCCCCCCTTCCCTCCCTTCCCCCCCTTCCCCCTTCCCTCCCTTCCCTCCCACGGTGCCATCTCGCGATATCTCTGCCTTTCGTCCCCCATCCCTCCCTTCCCCCCTTCCCCCTTCCCCCCTTCCCTCCCGTTGCCATCATGATATCTCTGCCCCTTCGTCCCCCTTCCCTCCCGTTCCTCCCTTTCCTCCCCTTTCCCCCCTCCCCCTCCCCCCCTCCCCCTCCTTCCCTCCCTTCCCTCCGCTGCCATCTCGCGATATCTCTGCCCTCCCTTCCCCCGCCCTCCCCCTTCCCCCTTCCCCCCTTCTCCCCTTCCCTCCCTTCCCTCCCTTCCCCCTTCCACTCCCTTCCCTCCCGTTGCCATCTCGCGATATCTCTGCCCTTCGTTCACACTTCCCTCCCTTCCTCCCTTCCCTCCCGATGCCATCTCGCGATATCTCTGCCCTTCGTTCCCTCCGCAGAGACGCTGCATTTCACCCTCACCTTTTCCAGTTCTCATAACCATAAATTTAAACCTTTATCTTTTCTTAATTACAAAACTCGAACCGCCAACATCCCTCAGTCTTAAAAAAAAAAAAAAAAAAAAAAAAAAAAAAAAAAAAAAAAAAAAGTACTTTTTTCTTTCTTTTCTTTCTTTCTCTCTCTCTCTTTTCGTCTCTGTGGATCGGGATAAAGTAGGTAGGAAAAAAGAATAAAGGAATAAAATTGGAGAAAAAAGAGAAGAGGGGGGGGGGGTAAGAAACAGAAGATGGAAAAAGTGAAGGAAAAGAAGGAGAAAAAAGAAGTCATAAGAAAATAGCAAAAAGACGAAGAAGAAAATGAAAAAGAAGAAATGAAATAAAAAATGGAGGAAGAGGAAATTGCAAAAAACAACAACAAAAAAACAATACAAATGAGAAGAAGGAAAAGAAAGAAGAGAAGAAAAAAGGAACAAATAAAATCTGTAAGACTTCCACGAAATTACAAACACCGAAGACAAGAAAAAGAAACAGAAGAAAGAAAGAAAAGAAGAGAGAATTAAGGAAACAAGAAAGACAAATGAAAGAGAAGGATAGACATCAGAAAAAATCCCAGGCAGTAAATAGCAAACGAAAGAGAAAGAAAACAAAAGAAGAATAGGCATAAGAATAGAATAAATATTGTAGATTAACAACAACAGCAACGTAATAATGCTGACGATAATGATGATAATAATGATAATGATGATAACAATAATAACAATAACAATCATAATCATAGCAGCAGTAGCAGTAATGGTAATAATAAATATAATGTTAATTACATTAATGATAATGATAATACCAATAATAATATTAATATAAAAAATACTGACATTAAAGATAATTAAAAAAACAATAAAAATGATAATAGTAATAACAATAACAATACTACTACTAATAAACATAATCATAATGCTAACAATAACAATAATTGTAATAATTGTAACGATAATAATAATGAAAATGTTAATAGTGATTGTGATACAACAATAATGATATTGATAATAATAATAAGACTAAAAGTAATAGTAATACTAACGATAATTATAATGATTATGATAACAATAATTATAGTAATAATGTTGATGATAACAGTGATACCAACAACAATAATAATTATAATGATTTTGGTGTTTCTCTCTCTCTCTCTCTCTCTCTCTCTCTCTCTCTCTCTCTCTCTCTCTCTCTCTCTCTCTCTCTCTCTCTCTCTCTCTCTCTCTCTCTCTCTCCTTCCTTCCTTTAAATCTAACGTGACAATAAAGATAAAGATAAAGAACAAGCACAAGGACAAGAAAATGAAAGATGAAATGAGAGAGGAGAAGAAGAGGGTACAGTAGGAGGTGGAAGAGATAGGGGAGGAAGAAAAGATGAAGGAAGAGAAGAGGGTGGGAGAAAAGATGGAGGAATAGGAAAAGTTGGAAGAGGAGGTAAGAAGAAGGAGATAGAGAAGATGGAGGAAGAGAAGGAGATAGAAAATATGAAGGAAGAGGAGAAGGAAATAGAGAAGATGGAGGAAGAGAAGAAGGAGGAAGAGAAGATGGAGGAAGAGAGAGTTAGAAAAGATGGAGGAAGAGAAGGAGATAGAAAAGATGGAGGAAGAGAAGAAGGAGATAAAGATGGAGGAAGAGAAGGAGAGAGAGAAGAAGGAGATAGAGAGGATGGAGGAGGAGAAGGAGGTGGAAAAGGATCAATGAAGATCTGGTTCTACAGTTTATGCTGATTGCAATAACTTTTTTAAAAAAATGTTTTATAGTGTTTTTTTTATCTCTCCAAATTAATATTTGTCTTTGATACACCCATAACTACTGCAGAAAAGTCTATCAAAATTAGCTCTTGAAAAAATATTACAGACGTATAAAGATAATAAAACAAAAGAAAAACAAAATGAAATAAACAAATTAAAGAACAAGCAAAAAAAACAAAGCTAGAACAACAATAAAAAAAACGTTACTAAATTGTACGTAATTACAGCGTTGTGGTTTAACATTTATCTCTTGGATACATGTTTCTAATGATAACACGCACCAACCTGCAAATACAGATGTTTCCATTAAAAGAAAATAAAACCCGAGGAATAATTAACCTGTTCAGCCGAGCAAAGCGACATAAAATTTCTCTTTACTTGTTCCTTTAAGTGAGCTTCTCTTTGGAATCTAAATATAAAAACGCGGCATAAAATATTTCCGAACTTATCTCCATTTCTTTTGAACCAGCGCCCTCTGGCTGGCCTGGGATTTCCCGCCAAAACGCTGCTGCTTGTTTTACCCTCGCGCTCCCTGCTCGCCTCACGAGTTTATGCTTATTTATGCTCTTTTTTATCTAAGAGAAGGATTAAGGGGGGAGGGCATGGGGTATTTTCTGGGGGGGTGGGGGCACGGGGTACTTTCTGGGGGGGTGGGGGCTTACAGGGTACTTTTCTGGGGGAGGTGGGGGCTGAGCCTTTCTGGGGTGGGGTGGGGGCGGGAATTTCTGGGGGGTAGGGGCCTGAGGAGTACTTTTCCGGGGGTGGGGGCCTGGGGCTCTGCTCTCTGGGAGGTGGGGGCTGGGGTACACTTTCTGGGGATGGGGCACGGGGTATTTTCTGGGGGGGTGGGGGGCGCAGGGCTGCTCTACGGGGGTGGGGGCTGAGGTATGCTTTCTGGGGGGAGTGGGGGCGCAGGAGCCACTTTCTGGGGGGGGGCACGGGAGTACTTTTGGGGGTGGGGGCACGGGGTACTTTCTAGGGGGGGGCATGGGAGGTACACTTTCTGGGGTGGGGGCACGGGGTACTTTTTCTAGGGGGCGCAGAATTCTTTTCTAGGGGTGGGGCACAGGGTACTTTCTGGGGGTGGGGGCTGGGAGGCGGTACTTTCTGGGGGGTGGGGGCACGGGAGTACTTTCTAGGGGGGGGCGCAGAAGATTACTTTCTGGGGGTGGGGGCTGGGAGCATTCAGGGGTGGGGGCAGGTACTCTGGGGATGGGGGCACGGGTACTTTCTGGGGGGTGGGGGCTGGGAGTGCTCTGGGGGGTGGGGGGCTGGGGTACTTTCTGGGGGTGGGGGCTGAGGTATGGGGGATGGGAGCTGAGATACTTTCTAGGGGTGGGGGGGCACGAGAGGCCTTTCTGGGGGTGGGGGCTGAGGCTACTTTCTGGGGGAGGGGGCACAGGTACTTTCTGGGGGTGGGGGCGTGGCGATTTTCTAGGGGGTGGGGGCCTGGGGTACTTTCTGGGGGGGGGGCACGGGGTACTTTCTGGGGGGATGGGGGCACGGGGTACTTTCTAGGGGGTGGGGGGCACGGGGTACTTTCTGGGGGGTGGGGGCACGGGGTACTTTCTGGGGAGGGGGGCACAGGAGGTACTTTCTGGGGGGTGGGTACTGGGGTACTTTCTACAGGGGTGAGGGCACGGGGTACTTTCTAGGGGTGGAGCAGGGTGCTTTCTGGGGGGGGGGGGAGCTGCAGGGCTCTGGAGGGTGGGGGCCATGGGGTACTTTCTGGGGGGTGGGGGCACGGGGTACTATCTGGGGTGGGGGCACGGGGTACTTTCTGGGGGGGGTGGGGGCACGGTCTTTCTGGGGGTGGGGGCACGGGGTACTTTCTGGGGGGTGGGGGCACGGGGTACTTTCTGGGGGGTGGGGGCACGGGGAACTTTCTAGGGGTGGGGGCGCGGGGAACTTTCTGGGGGGGTGGGGGCACGGGAATTTTCTAGGGGGTGGGGGGCACGGGGTACTTTCTGAGTGTGAGGTGAGGCACGGGGTACTTTCTGGGGGGTGGGGGGTACGGGTGCTCTCTGGGGGGTGGGGGTACAGGGTACTTTCTGGGGGTGGGGGCATGGGGTATTTTCTGGGGGGTGGGGCACGGGGTACTTTCACGGAGGTGGGGGCACGGGTACTTTCTGGGGGGTGGGGGCGCAGGTGCCTGGGGAGTAGGGCACAGGGGTACTTTCTGGGGGGTGGGGGTACGGGGAGTACTTTCTGGGAGGTACAGGGTACTTTTCTGGGGGGGTGGGGGTACGGGGTACTTTCTGGGGTGGGGGTACGGGGTACTTTCTGGGGGGTGGGGGTACGGGGTACTTTCTGGGGTGGGGGTACAGATTTTTCTGGGGGTGGGGGCACGGGTGCTCTGAGGGTGGGGTACGGGGTACTCTGGGGGGTGGGGGTACAGAATTTTCTGGGGGGTGGGGGCACAGGGTACTTTCTGGGGGGTGGGGGCTGCAGTCCCTTTCTGGGGGTGAGGCTGAGGGTACTTTCTGGGGGTGGGGGTACAGGGTGCACTGGGGTGCCGGGGGTACGAGGGTGCTTTCTGGGGGTGGGGGGTACGGGGTACTTTCTGGGGGTGGGGGCGGGTTACTTCTGGGGGGTGGGGGTGCAGGTGCCTCTGGGGGGTGGGGGGTACGGGGTACTTTCTGGGGGGTGGAGGCACGGGGGCCTTTCTGGGGGGGTGGGGGCACAGGGCCTGCAGGTGGGGGCGCAGGGGTGCCTCTGGAGGTGGGGGTACGGGGTACTTTCTGGGGGTGGGGGTACGGGGTACTTTCTGGGGGGTGGGGTACGGGGTACTTTCTGGGGGTGGGGGCACGGGGTACTTTCTGGGGTGGAGTGCAGGGGTACTTTCCTGGGGTGGGGCAGGGCCCTTTCTGGGGGTGGGGCAGGGGTACTTTCTGGGGGGTGGGGGTACGGGGTACTTTCTGGGGGGTGGGGGCACGGGGTACTTTCTGGGGGGTGGGGCGTGGGTATTTTCTGGGGTGGGGGCCTGGGGTACTACCACCTGGGTGGTGGGGCACGGGGTACTTTCTGGGGGTGGGGGTGAGGTACTCTGGGGGTGGTACAGGGTACTCTGGGGTGGGGCACGGGGTACTTTCTGGGGGGTGGGGGCACAGGGTACTTTCTGGGGGAGTGGGGGTACGGGGTGCTTTCTGGGGGGTGGGGGTACGGGTTACTTTCTGGGGGTGGGGGCATGGGAGTATTTTCTGGGGGGGTGGGGGCACAGGGTACTTTCTAGGTGGTAGGGGGCAGGGGTACTTTCTGGGGGTGGGGTACGGGGTACTTTCTGGGGGGTGGGGGCTGGAGTACTTTTCTGGGGGTGGGGGTACGGGGTACTGGGGGTGGGGGTACGGGGTACTTTCTGGGGGGCCAGGGCGCAGAACGGTACTTTCTGGGGGGTAGGGCACGGGGTACTTTCTGGGGAGGTGGGAGTGCAGGTGCTTTCTGGGAGTGGGGTACAGGGTACTTTCTGGGGGGTGGGGAGCTGGGTGCCTGGGGAGGTGGGGGTACGGGGTACTTTGCAGAGGTGGTGCAGGGCCTTTCTGGAGGTGAGGCACAGAATTTTTCTGGGGTGAGGCACAGAATTTCTGGGAGTGAAGGGGCACAGGAGTACTCTGGGGGTGGGGGCACAGGTGCTTTCTGGGGGTGGGGGCACAGGGGTACTTTCTGGGGGTGGGGGCATGGGGTACTTTCTGGGGGTGGGGGCACGGGAATTACTTTCTGGGGGGGTGGGCACAGGGGTACTTTCTGGGGGGTGGGGGCACGAGATTTTTCTGGGGTGGGGGCATGGGGTGCTCAGGAGGAGTGGGGGCTGGGGTACTCTGGGGTGGGGGCACGGGGTGCCTCTGGGGGGGCACGGGGTACTTTCTGGGGGTGGGGTACAGGGTACTTTCTGGGGGTGGGGGTACAGGGGTACTTTCTGGGGGTGGGGGCTGGGGTGCCTCTGGGGAGTGGGGGTGCAGGGTACTTTCTGGGGTGGGGGCACGGGGTACTTTCTGGGGGTGGGGGCTGGGTTTTTCTGGGGGTGGGGGTACAGGGGTATTTCCTGGGGGAGTGGGGGCACGGGGTACTTTCTGGGGGCAGGGGCACGGGGTACTTTCTGGGGGTGGGGGCACGAGGCCTTTCTGGGGGGCACGGGGTACTTTCTGGGGGTGGGGGCACGGGGTACTCTCTGAGGGTGGGGGCTGGGGTACTTCCTGGGGGGAGTAGGGGCACGGGGTACTTTCTGGGGGAGGTGGGGCACGGGAGTGCCTTTCGGGGGGTAGGGGCATGGGGTACTTTCTGGGGGTGGGCACAGTTTCTGGGGGGTGGGGGCCTGGGGTACTTTCTGGGGTGTGGGGGCACGGGGTACTTTCTAGGGGGGGTGGGGGCACTGGGTACTTCCTGGGGGGGGGGGAGAGAAACGTAAAAATTCTGACGTCGAATTAAACTGAATTTTATCTTACCTACAGTACCTACAGATAATCATTTTCCACATATCAAAAAAGTGTTCTTGTCCTATAGTTGTTAACACCACTACACTCGTCATAACTAGTAATAGATGAATTTTGAAAAGATAACAGACACAGAATGTGGCCATGGAGGTTATTATATGTTGGTCTGGGTTCACCGAATAAAAAAAAAAACGTTGGGAACCACTTACGGAGGTAGAGAAAGAGGAGGAGAGAATGCGTGTATTCTCTGGTTATTGGTTTAGCAAG
>NC_091549.1:1828843-1831343 GCF_042767895.1 Penaeus vannamei
TCGTTTTCCCCTCTCCTTTCTTATCTCCATGCTCCCTCCTCTTTCTTCCCTCCCTTCCCCGTTCCTTTCTCCCCATTCTCCGTTTCTATTTCCACTCCCTTACCTCTTTTCTATCCCCTTCCTCTCCTCCCTCACCTCTCCCTTCCTCCCTCTCTCCTCTCCTTCCCATTCCCTTCTTATCCCCCAATCCCTCCTCTCCTCCCTCCTTATTTCACAATTCCCTCTCCTCTCTCCTCTTCACCTCCTTATTCCCCAACCTCTCCCTTCCCCCTCCCCTTCCCCCTTCCCTCCCCCTCCCAAACTTTGTGCTCTCTCCTCCTCTCCGCCCTCCCTCCCCCCCTCCTACTACATTTCCTCCCCCTCTTGATAATCCTGTTCTCTTATCGTCTCTTGGTTTCACCCTGCTGACTCTCTCCTCCCCCTGCTCCCCCTTTCGCCCATGTCCTCCCTTAGCTGCGCAGTTCGTTGTCTGTTTTAATAATCCATTCTTTATTCGTGTTCAATAGGCTTTTTTTTTTTTGGAATTGCTCTTGGTATTTTTGTTGATTTTTTTTTTTTTTTTGGATTGTTTGTTATTATCGTTTGTCTGTGGTCGTTTTTTTTTCTTTTTGTTTTTTTGTTTTATTTTGGTAGTTATTCTTTCCTGATATTTTCTGTTGTTATCTTGCTATTCTTGTTCTTTGTTATTTTTCTTATTTAAAAGATGTCTTTATCCTATCTGCATTTGTTAAATTGCTAGCATTTTTATTTTTTATTTATTCATTTTTTTCAAAGTTTTAATCCCATTATATAATTTCTTCAAAAAAAATACTCATTTTTGTTGTCGATAATAATCTTTTTTAAATCATTTGTCTTTCTTTTCCCAGTTCAGATATTATCCATAATTTTCCTTTACCTCTCTTTTTATGTTTTGTTTGGGAAGAGGAGAAGGGGAAAGAGAGAGGAAGAAGAGGAGAGAGAGCAGGAAGGAAGAAGATAAGAGAGAGGAGGAAGGGGAGAGGAGAAGGAGGAGGAAGAGGGAGGAAGGAGAAGGAAAGAGAAAAGAGGAGATGGAGGAATAGAATGAGGAGGAGTAGGACGAGGAAAGAAAAAAAGAGGAGAAAGAGAATTAAGATAAGGAAAAGGACGAAACGCAGAAGGAGAGACGTAGGAGAAACAGGAGGAGGAGGAGGAGGAGGACGGAGAGCGGGAGCAGGGAGGAGGAGAGGGAGCAAGGGAGAGGGTGGAGTAAGGAAGGAGCGGGGTGGGGAGGAGGGGGAGGGGAGGGGGGGTGAGGCGGGGGTGACTCACTCTTGAAACACGAACTTGTACCGATCTAGGGTTTCCCAACTTTTAGCCCAAGTTTCAGGGTCTCTATTCGCTATTTTCTTTCTTTTCTTTCTTTTTTATCATTTTTCTTTCTGTATATTTTTTTGCCTTTTCATGTTTTTTTTTCTTTCTTTTTTCTAATTTTCTTTACATTTTTTGTTTGTTTTGCCTTATCATGTTTTTTTTTTCTTTTTTCTTGTTTTACTCTTTTTTTTCTTCTCTCTTTCATTTAGTTATCTCTTTTAAGTCAGATTTTCTTATGTCTGTCTCTTTATTGTCAATTCTCGTTCCTCTCCTTCGCTTCTTATCTTTTCTTTGCCATCTCCTCCTTTACGTTTCCTCTTCCTTTGTCTCTCATCTGTATGTAAACATTTTTTTCTCTTATCTTCCATCTCTTGCTTTTATCGCTTAAACTGGTCTAGTTCCATGTGTTTATCCTCCTCCTCCTCCTCCTTCTTCCTCTTGCTCTTTCTCCTCCTTCGCTTCTTCTTCTTTTTCTTTCTTCTCTTCTTCTTCCTCCTTCTCCTCTTCTTCTTCTTCCTCCTCCTCCTCTTCATCTTCTTCCTCCTCCTTCACTTTTTCTTCTTCCTTTCCCTCTTGTTCCTCCTCCTCCTCCTCTTCCTCTTCCTCTTCTTCTTCGTCTTCTTCCTCCTCCTCCTCCTCCTCTTATTATTATTATTATTATTATTATCATTCCTCCTCCTCCTCTTCCTCTTCTTCTTCGTCTTCCTTCTCCTTCTCCTCCTCCCTCCACTTCTTCTTCTTTTTATCACAATGCCCTCTTCCTTTACCTTTTCCACTCGCTCTTTTATTTTCTCTGTGTTTTTCTTTTTCTTTTTTCTTAGTTCTTTGTGAATCTCAGTTTCGCATCGGTTGTCTCTGCACGTTTCTCTTTCTTTCGTTCTTTCTCATTCCTTCCTCCCCTCTTCTCTCTTTCTCTTCCTCTATTCCTTCTACCCTTTCTCTATATCTTTATCCTTTTCTCACCTCACATCCCCCTCCATCTCTCTCTCTCTCTCTCTCTCTCTCTCTCTCTCTCTCTCTCTCTCTCTCTCTCTCTCTCTCTCTCTCTCTCTCTCTCTCTCTCACTCTCTCTGTTTCTCCCCTCTCTCTCTCTGTCAGTCTCCCCCCCCCCTCTCTCTCTCTCTCTCTCTCTCTCTCTCTCTCTCTCTCTCTCTCTCTCTCTCTCTCT
>NC_091549.1:1849000-1851500 GCF_042767895.1 Penaeus vannamei
CCTTCTTTCCCATTCTCCTCTTCCTCCCTTCTTTACTCTCGTCTCACCTTCCTCCTCCTCAGTGTATTTCATCTTCTTTCCCATTCTCTCCTCCTCCTTTCACTTTCTCGTCTCCTCTTCCTTCTTCCAATTCTCCTCTTCCTCCTTCTTTACTCCCGTCTCACCTTCCTCCTCCTCAGTGTATTTCATCTCCGTCACGTGACATTCCTTCCTGGTTTTAATCGTATTCGGAGCCAATCGTGATACTAAGTTCCTCCGAGACGATGAGAGTCTTGTGGTACCAGATGTTGGTGTCCAGGACAACTGTTGGCAGAAAGAGAGATACAACGCCCCGGTTAGAAGGTTGTAGAGTGCGATATTGGTTGTGATTGGTGGAACTCAAGTGGTTGTTATTGTTTATCTGTATTATTGGAATAAGTGTTGCCCGTAGAGGATAATCATGATTGCAATTTTGATTAAATGGTCATAAGCCTCTTATTACTTTTTTGGTCATTATGCTAATCAAATTAGTGCTATATATTCATTATAAAAATGTTATTAGGGATTAATGCATTTAGTATATAATGTAATTAATACCGTTCAGAATATGATTACATAAATTATTCAAGGCATCCACATCTATATCTACGTATTTACTTATCCACTTACCAGTTTATTTGTCTTTTCATCCGCCTTCCTCTATACAAACATCTATACATCTTTATATGTACTATATGAATTTATATATTTATATTTATTTTTATATTTATATTTATACATTTTTATATGTACTATCTTTATTATCCATCTTCTACTCTCTACCCATTCATTATCTATACTTATATCATATATCATCTGCCTTCCTGCTAATACATCTATCTATCTCTCTCATCAACAAAGATAGACACAAAAAAAAGCCTTTATTACCGGCATGTGTGACCACCTACTCCCCCTCCCCCCCCCTCCCCGCTCTGTCCTTAATTAAATATTTAATTATATTCAGATCTCGCCCGTTATATTCACCGGCCGGTATTTCCCGCAGCAACAGGCGAACTGAATTGCATTTCACGGTAAATTACAACAACAGTTACTACGCTCTCGTGACTTCACCTTGTAATTTCATTCGAATTTACACCGCGGCTTCTGTTGGTGTGGATGTGTTTCTTTCGTTCGTCTGTGATGAATATGCTGATGTGGATGGGCGTGTGTGTTGTGTAACTAGTTTTGTGTGTATAATGTTGTGCGCGTGTGTGTTGTGTTTATAGTTGTGAGTCTGTATAGTTGTGTGTGTGTGTGTGTTTGCGTGTGTGTGTGTGTATGTGTTTCTGTGTGTGTGTGTTTCTGTTGGTGTGTGTGTGCGTGTGTTTGTATGTCTTTACACCGGGTTCTGTTGGTGTGGATGTGTTTCTTTCGTTCGTCTGTGTTCTTACTGTGATGAAAATGCTGATGTGGATGGGCGTGTGTGTTGTGTAAGTAGTTGAGTGTGTATAATTTTGTGCACGTGTGTTGTGTTTATAGTTGTGAGTGTGTATAGTTTTGTGCGTGTGTGTGTTTGCGTGTGTTTGTGTTTGCGTGTGTTTGTGTGTGTGTGTGTTTCTGTGTGTGTGTGTTTCTGTGGTTGTGTGTGTGCGTGTGTTTGTATGTCTTTACACCGGGTTCTGTTGGTGTGGGTGTGTTTCTTTCGTTCGTCTGTGGTCTTACTGCGATGAATATGCTGATGTGGATGGGCGTGTGTGTTGTGTTTGTAGTTGTGAGTGTGTATAGTTGTGTGTGTGTGTGTGTGTTGTATGTGTGTTTGTGTTTGCTTGTGTGTATGTTTGTGCCTGTGTGTGTATGTGTGTGTGTATGTGTGTGTTTCTGTGTCTGTGTGTGTGCGTGTGTTTGTATGTCTTTACACCGGGTTCTGTTGGTGTGGGTGTGTTTCTTTCGTTCGTCTGTGATGAAAATGCTGATGTGGATGGGCGTGTGTGTTGTGTTTGTAGTTGTGAGTGTGTATAGTTGTGTGTGTGTGTGTTTGTATGTGTGTTTGTGTTTGCGTGCGTGTGTTTGTATGTGTGTGTGTGTTTTTGTGTTTGTATGTGCGTGTGTTTGTGTGTGTGTGTGTGTGTGTGTGTGTGTGTGTTTGAGTTTATATCTAAGAGTGTATACGGACATTGCATTGATACTATATATAGAAATATACAAACTGTTGCTCATACATGAACCCCGATCCCTCCCTTAAAAAAAAAAAAGAATGATAGACAAATAAACAAACAAACAAATTACCACGCAAATGAATAAACAAATACACTCACAGATAAGAAAAAAAAAGCAAAAACACTAACTTATCTCTCCTGGCTCCACCACGACCTCCATAGGGATACACTGGAAGTAGCACTCTGGCGGAGGCTCCAAAGTCCACAACTTCCTGCCGCGGATCTGTGCCTGCCAAGAAGGATTCCCCACGTGGTCTATCTGTGGACGGAGAGAGAGAGAGAGAGAAATAGAATAAGGATTTTATGTTTATCTTTATTCATATTAT
>NC_091549.1:1864000-1866500 GCF_042767895.1 Penaeus vannamei
TGCTGCATTTCGTCTGCGGGTGCGGCTGGTCGGTGACTGCTGGGGAGGCTTCGTTGCTGCATTTCGTCTGCGGGTGCGGCTGGTCGGTGGCTGCTGGGGAGGCTTCGTTGCGGGGGGGGGGGGGGGTCTGGTTTGGTGTATGTGGGTTTGTGGGTGCGGCTGGTCGGTGACTGCTGGGGAGGCTTTCGTTGCGGGCGTGCGGGTGGGGGGGGGGGTGTCTGGTTTGGTGTATGTGGGTCTGTGGGGGGGTGGGGGGGTCTGGTTTGGTGTATGTGGGTCTGTGGGTGTTAAGTGTATGTGGGTGTTTGGGGGGGGGGAGTGTCTGGTTTGGTGTATGTGGGTCTGTGGGTGTTAAGTGTATGTGGGTGTTTGGGGGGGGGGGGAGTGTCTGGTTTGGTGTATGTGGGTCTGTGGGTGTTAAGTGTATGTGGGTGTTTGGGGGGGGGAGTGTCTGGTTTGGTGTATGTGGGTCTGTGGGCGTTAAGTGTATGTGGGTGTTTGGGGGGGGGGGGGAGTGTCTGGTTTGGTGTATGTGGGTCTGTGGGTGTTAAGTGTATGTGGGTGTTTGGGGGGGGGGAGTGTCTGGTTTGGTGTATGTGGGTCTGTGGGTGTTAAGTGTATGTGGGTGTTTGGGGGGGGGGGAGTGTCTGGTTTGGTGTATGTGGGTCTGTGGGTGTTAAGTGTATGTGGGTGTTTGGGGGGGGGGGAGTGTCTGGTTTGGTGTATGTGGGTCTGTGGGTGTTAAGTGTATGTGGATGTTTGGGGGGGGGGGATGGGGAGTGTCTGGTTTGATGTATGTGGGTCTGTGGGTGTTAAGTGTATGTGGGTGTTTGGGGGGGGGGGGAGTGTCTGGTTTGGTGTATGTGGGTCTGTGGGTGTTAAGTGTATGTGGGTGTTTTGGGGGGGGGGGAGTGTCTGGTTTGGTGTATGTGGGTCTGTGGGTGTTAAGTGTATGTGGGTGTTTGGGGGGGGGGGGGGGAGTGTCTGGTTTGGTGTATGTGGGTCTGTGGGCGTTAAGTGTGTGTGGCTGTTTGGGGGGGGGGGAGTGTCTGGTTTGGTGTATGTGGGTCTGTGGGTGTTAAGTGTATGTGGGTGTTTGGGGGGGGGGGAGTGTCTGGTTTGGTGTATGTGGGTCTGTGGGTGTTAAGTGTATGTGGGTGTTTGGGGGGGGGGGGGAGTGTCTGGTTTGGTGTATGTGGGTCTGTGGGTGTTGAGTGTCTGTGGGTGTTTGGGGGGGGGGGGGAGTGTCTGGTTTGGTGTATGTGGGTCTGTGGGTGTTAAGTGTATGTGGGTGTTTGGGGGGGGGGAGTGTCTGGTTTGGTGTATGTGGGTCTGTGGGTGTTAAGTGTATGTGGGTGTTTGGGGGGGGGGGGGGAGTGTCTGGTTTGGTGTGTGTGGGTCTGTGGGTGTTAAGTGTATGTGGGTGTTGGGGGGGGGGAGTGTCTGGTTTGGTGTGTGTGGGTCTGTGGGTGTTAAGTGTATGTGGGTGTTTGGGGGGGGGGGGTGTCTGGTTTGGTGTATGTGGGTCTGTGGGTGTTAAGTGTCTGTGGGTGTTTGGGGGGGGGGGAGTGTCTGGTTTGGTGTATGTGGGTCTGTGGGTGTTAAGTGTATGTGGGTGTTTGGGGGGGGGGGGGAGTGTCTGGTTTGGTGTATGTGGGTCTGTGGGTGTTAAGTGTATGTGGGTGTTTGGGGGGGGGGGGAGTGTCTGGTTTGGTGTGTGTGGGTCTGTGGGTGTTAAGTGTATGTGGGTGTTTGGGGGGGGGGGGGGAGGGAGTGTCTGGTTTGGTGTATGTGGGTCTGTGGGCGTTAAGTGTCTGTGGGTGTTTGGGGGGGGGGGGGTGTCTGGTTTGGTGTATGTGGGTCTGTGGGTGTTAAGTGTATGTGGGTGTTTGGGGGGGGGGGAGTGTCTGGTTTGGTGTATGTGGGTCTGTGGGTGTTAAGTGTATGTGGGTGTTTGGGGGGGGGGAGTGTCTGGTTTGGTGTATGTGGGTCTGTGGGTGTTGAGTGTATGTGGGTGTTTGTGGGGGGGGGGGAGTGTCTGGTTTGGTGTATGTGGGTCTGTGGGCGTTAAGTGTCTGTGGGTGTTTGGGGGGGGGGGAGTGTCTGGTTTGGTGTATGTGGGTCTGTGGGTGTTAAGTGTATGTGGGTGTTTGGTGGGGGGGAGTGTCTGGTTTGGTGTATGTGGGTCTGTGGGTGTTAAGTGTATGTGGGTGTTTGGGGGGGGGGGGAGTGTCTGGTTTGGTGTATGTGGGTCTGTGGGTGTTGAGTGTATGTGGGTGTTTGTGGGGGGGGGGAGTGTCTGGTTTGGTGTATGTGGGTCTGTGGGTGTTAAGTGTAAGTGGGTGTTTGGGGGGGGGGGAGTGTCTGGTTTGGTGTATGTGGGTCTGTGGGCGTTAAGTGTATGTGGGTGTTTGTGTGTAGGTTTGTGTGTGGGTTTGTAGGGTTGATTTGTCCGTTTGTTTGTTTGTTCAAGTGTGTGTTTTGTTTTCTTTATTTCTTT
>NC_091549.1:1869000-1871500 GCF_042767895.1 Penaeus vannamei
CAATGATAATGATGATAATGATGATGATAACAATGATTATAATAATATTTGTGATAATAGCAATAATGGTTAAAACAATGATGATAATGATAGTGATAATGATACAAATAATAATGATGATAATAATAATAATAATAATGATAATAAAAAAATAATAATAATAATAATTTGTGCTTCTTCAGCTTCCCTTTAGCATTATCCTTCATAAATCGTTTTACTCCCTATGTGTATTCGTCGGCCATTTTATCTGATTATACTTATTCCCTATTTACTACTTCTACTTCTATGGTTTCTGTTACTACTTCAGTACTACTGCTGCTTAGTATCATCAATATTTTTACTGTTATCGTTTTTATAAATGAAATGATGATTATCATTTATTATTATCATTATCAGTATTACTGTTGTTGCAGTGAGAGTAATAACAATAATGATAATGGTAAAAAAGATGATAGTGTTCATTATCATCATTAATATTATATTAGTTTTGTCATTATTATCATTGTAATAATTGTTATTTTCATAGTAATCATCAATATATTCACTATTCTTAATATCATTAGCATCATTGTGAGAATCATGATTATTATCAACCTTTTCACCATTATGAGTATTATCATTATCCTTATTGTCGATATAGTTATCATCATTATTATTATCACTATTATCATTATTATTATCATTATTATTACCATCATTATTATTATGATAATTATTATTATCATTGTTATTATCATTATCAATACTTTTATGATTATTACCATCATTATCATCATTAATATTACTGTTACTATTACCATTATCAGTATTATCTATTTCATTATTGTTATCAGCATATTCATTAATGGAATTATTGTTGTCGGGGATAATAATCATAATGATAACAGATAGAATAACTATAATAATGATAACAGATAAAATAATAATAATAATGATAATGATGATAATAACAATAACAATAATGTTAATCATAGTAATATATAGTATTAAGGATAACAACAATTATAATGACAATGATAGTAATAGTAACGAAATGATAATAGTAATATCAATATCAGTGATAATGATAAGAGAGATAATAATGATAAAAATACTGTTGCCACTACTACTACAGCGAATAATTATAATAACAATAATGGTTAAAACAGTGATGATAACAATAATAATGAGAATGATAATGAAATAATAGTAATAGTAATAACAACAGCAACGACAATAATGATAATAATAATGATAATAATAATAATTATTATAATATTAATAATAATAATAATAATAATAATAATAATAATAATAATAATAATGATAATAATAACAATAATAATAGTAATAATAATGATAATAATAACAATGATATTGTTAATAATAGCAATGGTGATGATAATAATGATTATAATGATACTATTATTAACAATAGTAGTAGCAGTAGTAGTAGTACCAGTAGTAGTTGTAATAATAATAGCATTAGAAGTAATAGTAATAACAGTAATAATAATAGTAGTAGTAGTAGCAGCAGTAGTAGTAGTAGAAGTAATAATAACAATGATGATAAAACAGAAATTACAGTGATAATGATAATGATGATATTAACCCAAATAATCATTATAAAATCCTTATTGTAATAATAACATCAATGATAATAATAACAAAAACGATAGTGATAGTTGTAATAATGATTATAATAGCAACAATGATGATAATGCTAATGCTAATGATGGTGCTGATGATAATAGTAATGATAATAATAACGATAGTAATAATAATAACAATAACAATAATAATAATAATAATAATAATAATAATAATAATAATAATAATAATAATAATAATGATAATGATAATGATAATGATGATGATAATAATAATAATAATAATGATAATGATAATAATGATAATAATAAAGATAATAATGATGATAATGATAATAACAATAATAATAACAATAACGATAACAATAATGAAAATAATAATAATGATAACAATCATAATAACAAAAACAATTAAGATGGTTATATCAATAAAAAAAATAATAACGATAATCCAAATAAGAATATGGTTATATCAATAAAAAATAATAACGATAAAACAAATAAGAATATGGTTATATCAATAAAAAATAATAACGATAATCCTAATAAGAATAGCAATAAGAGAAATGCAATTTAGTTTCGGCCTCAGATACACCACAGAACAGCCAAGGCACACAAAAGGTCTCAGCGTGGCATCTGGTTCTGGTAGATACGTGGTATGATGGAAATGGTAAAAGAGCTTAAGGTGGCTGTGGCAGGAAATCAATATAACATTCTTCACAGTAGCTGCACAGGGGGGGGGGGGGGGGGTGCGTATGCGTGTGTGTGTGTGGGGGTGCGTGTGTGTGTGTGTGTGTGTGTGTGTGTGCGTGTGTGTGTGTGTGTATGTATGTTTATATATAGGTATGTGTGTGTGCGCGTGTGTGTGTGTGTGTGTGTGTGCGTGCGTGTGTGTGCGTGCGTGTGTGTGC
>NC_091549.1:1876500-1879000 GCF_042767895.1 Penaeus vannamei
TAATAATGATGTCAATAACGATAATAATAATGATGATGATAATGATATCAATAACGATGATAAAAATGATAATAATAATGATACTACTTGTAATAAAACAATGAAAATGATATTAATGATAATGATAATGATGATAATAGAAATAATAAAAAACTTTAGAAATAATGATAATGATAATAATAATGGGAATAATGATAAAGACAGATGTAATGATAATGATAATAGCAATAACGAAACTGATGAAGATTATGATAATATATTAAACTCTATAATTATGTTTGTATCGATAATAATAAGAACTAATTAGAATGATGATGGTAACAATGAAATTATGAGGATGATAACATTGATAACTGTAGTTATAATCAGTAATATTATCATTATCATCATCGTTATTTTTGTTATTATTGTTATCACAGTAATAAAGAAAGTGATAAAGATAAAGATAATAATAATGAGGATGATGATAATAACAACAATGATAATAATAGTAATAGTAATGAAAACAATAATAGGAATGAAAGTAACAAATGCTGATAATAATCCATCCATAAAAAGATAACAAGGAGGACAAACAGAACGCAACAACACAATAGATAACGATAGATAAAGCACAACTCGTCTGTCCCGGCTCACCTCTCCTCGAACAGCTGAGACGTGACAGAGTGGACACGTTCGACATGAGTCACTTGTCTGCACATGTCACACTGCACAGGCGGTCGAAACATATCCTGGAGACTGGCCGGCATGTCGATGGTACACTGGAGGGAGAGAAAGAGAGGGTTAGAGAGAATGTTTGGGAGAGAAAGAGAGGGTGAGAGAGAATGTGTGAGAGAGAAAGAGAGGGTTAGAGAGAATGTGTGAGAGAGAGAGAGGGTGAGAGAGAAAGAGAGGGTTAGAGAAAAATGTAAGGGAGAAAGAGAGGGTTAGAGAGAAATGTAAGGGAGAAAGAGAGGGTGAGAGAGAATGTTTGGGAGAGAAAGGGAGGGTGAGAGAGAAATGTAAGAATGGGAGAAAGAGAGGGTGTGAGAGAATGTTTGGGAGAGAAGAGAGGTTAGAGAGAATGTTTGGGAGAGAGCGAGGGTAAGAGAGAAATGTAAGGGAGAGAAAGAGAGGGTTAGAGAGAAATGTAAGGGAGAAAGAGAGGGTGAGAGAGAATGTAAGGGAGAAAGAGAGGGTGAGAAAGAATGTGTGAGAGAGAAAGAGAGGGTGAGAGAGAATGTTTGGGAGAGTAGGAGGGAGGGTTAAGAGAAGAATGTTTGGGGAGAAGAAAGAGATTTGAAGAGAAGTATTTTTGAGAAAGAGAAGAGAAGGTGTGAGAGAGAATGTTGAGGGAGAGAGGGGTTGGAGAGGAAATTTGTAAGAGAAAGTGAGTTTGGGAGAAGGAATGGGAGAAGAGAGTGTGAGGAAAGGATTGCTGAGAGAAAAAGAGGTGTGAGAGAGGAAATGTATAGGAGGAGAGAAAGAGGAGGGGTTAGAGAGAAATGTAAGGGAGAAGAGAGAGGGTGAAAGAGAATGTAAGGGAGAAGGGAGGAAGAGTTAAAGAGAAGAGAATGTCACAGAGAGAAGGAGTATGTGAGAGAAGGGTGAGAGAAGGTGAGAGAATGTTTGGGAGAAAGAGAGTTTGAGAGAAGAGAATGAGGAGAAAAGAGAGGGATTAAGATGAATGTTTGGAAGAGAAAGAGAGAGGGGGTGAGAAGAGAATATCTTGCAGGGAAGAAGAGAGATTGGGAGAGAATATTTGAGAGAAAGTGAGTTTGAGAGAGAATGGGAGAAAGAGAGGGTGAGAGAGATTGTTTGAGAGAAAGAGAGGGTGAGAGAGAAATGTAAGGGAGAAAGAGAAGGATTCTGAAAGATTAGGGGAGAAATGTTTGGGAAAAAAAGGAATTCAGAGAGAAAATGTGGGAGAAAGAGAGACTGCTACAGGCCATGGCGTGGAGATGGATAGAGAGGGAAGTTGAATACTGAGAGAGGGAGAGAGAGAGAGAGAGAGAGAGAGAGAGAGAGAGAGAGAGAGAGAGAGAGAGAGAGAGAGAGAGAAGATGGATAGCAGAAGATCAAGGAGGATGATGGTGAATGGGAGAGAGAGAGAGAGAGAGAGAGAGAGGAGAGAAAAGAGAGAGAGAGAGAGAGGAGAGAGAGTTGGTGTGAGAAGACAGAAGGAAGATAGAAGTGTCAAAGGGTGAGAAGAAAATGTGGGAGAAAGAGGGGTTGTAGAATGTGTGTGTGAGAGATGGATAGAGAGAGAGAAAATTGAATGCTGAGAGAGAGAGAGAGAGAGAGAGAGAGAGAGAGAGAGAGAGAGAGAGAGAGAGAGAGAGAGAGAGAGAGAGAGAATGGATGTGAAAGAGAGATCAAGGGATGATGAGTGAATGGGAGAGAGAGACAGAGAGAGACAGAGAGAGAAAGAGAGAGAGAGAGAGAGAGAGAGAGAGAGAGAGAGAGAGAGAGTTGAATGCTGAGAAAGACAGAGAGAGAATGAGAGAGTGTAAGGTAGTTG
>NC_091549.1:1904000-1909000 GCF_042767895.1 Penaeus vannamei
TAGTGAATGAATTTTGTGTTGTTTAAATGCACGGGGGAGTGAGTTTATATATATATATATATATATATATATATATATATATATATATATATATATATATATATATATATATATATATATATATATATATATATATACTATTCTTCTTTATTTCATTTCAGTGAATGAATTTTGTTGTTTAAATGCACGGGGGGGGGGGGGAGGGGAGTGAGGGGTTTATTTTTTTATTTTATTTCATTTAATTTTTCATTTATTTCATGTATGTTGATGTTTAAAAGCGGAAGGGAGTGAGGGATTCCAATTCATTTCTTTTCCTTTAATTTCATTCCAGTGGATGGATTAAGTTTGTAAAGTATAAGAAGCGCGAGGAAGTGAGGGATTTCATTTCATTTCATTTAGTTTCATGTCATTTTTTGGCATTTCATAATTCATGTCATTCAATTTCACTTCATTTTATGTCATTTCATTTCATCTTATGTCTTTCCATGTCATTTCATGTCATTTCATGTCATTTCATTGAATTCCATGTCATTTCATATCATTTAATGTCATGTCATGTCATTTCATTTTATGTCATTCTAAGTCATTTCATGTCACTCCATGTCATGTCATGTCATGTCATGTCATTCCATGTCATTTCATTTAATTCCATGTCATTTCATGTCATTCCATTTAATTCCATCTCATTTCATATAATTTCATGTCATGTCATGTCATTTCATGTCATGTCATTCCATCTCATTTCATTTCACTGAAATCATTTTCCTTCAACTACTAAAAAGCATAACGAGGAGAGAAAGGACACGGTAACACTGCCAGCGCTCCTACTGCTCATTTCAGCGGCTGAACTTCGGTTGCACAGACTGAAAGGACAGTGAGAAAGGACACTAAATGGGTTTTGCGCAGTTTATGAGCGATGGTTCTGGTTCATGGTCGATAGGGGTAGATTGTGAAAGGGGTGTGATGGTGACTGTGTGATGATGTGGTGATGGTGTGGTTGGTTATGGTGATGGTGATTGTGTGGTGATGGTGTGGTTATGGTGATGTGGTTGTGGTAATGATGATGAGGTGATGGTGTGGTTGGTGATGGTGATTGTGTGGTGATGGGGATGGTGATGTGGTTGTGGTAATGATGATGGCGATGATGTGGTGATGGTGTGGTTGGTTATGGTGATGGTGATTGTGTGGTGATGGGGATGGTGATGTGGTTGTGGTAATGATGATGGCGATGATGTGGTGATGATGTGGTTGGTTATCGGTGATGGTGATTGTGGTGAGGGTGATGGGGATGATGTGGTTATGGTGATGATGATGGCGATGATGTGGTGATGGTGTGGTTGGTTATGGTGATGGTGTGGTGGGGATGGTGATGGGGATGATGTGGTTATGGTGATGATGATGGCGATGATGTGGTGATGGTGTGGTTGGTTATGGTGATGGTGTGGTGGGGATGGTGATGGGGATGATGTGGTTATGGTGATGATGGCGATGATGTGGTGATGGTGTGGTTGGTTATGGTGATGGTGTGGTGGGGATGGTGATGAGGGATGATGTGGTTGTGGTAATGATGATGGCGATGATGTGGTGATGGTGTGGTTGGTTATGGTGATGGTGATTGTGTGGTGAAGGTGATGGGGATGATGTGGTTGTGGTAATGATGATGGCGATGATGTGGTGATGGTGTGGTTGGTTATGGTGATGGTGATTGTGTGGTGAGGGTGATGGGGATGATGTGGTTGTGGTAATGATGATGGCGATGATGTGGTGATGGTGTGGTTGGTTATGGTGATGGTGTTTGTGTGGTGAGGGTGATGGGGATGATGTGGTTGTGGTAATGATGATGGCGATGATGTGGTGATGGTGTGGTTGGTTATGGTGATGGTGATTGTGTGGTGAGGGTGATGGGGATGATGTGGTTATGGTGATGATGATGGCGTTGATGTGGTGATGGTGTGGTTGGTTATGGTTATGGTGATGGTGTGGTGGGGATGGTGATGGGGATGATGTGGTTATGGTGATGATGGCGATGATGTGGTGATGGTGTGGTTGGTTATGGTGATGGTGATTGTGTGGTGATGGGGATGGGGATGATGTGGTTGTGGTAAATGATGATGGCGATGATGTGGTGATGGTGTGGTTGGTTATGGTGATGGTGGTTGTGTGGTGATGGTGATGGTGATGATGTGGTTATGGTGATGGTGTGGCGATGGGAATAATGAAGTGGTGGGGATGGTGATGATGTGGCTATGGTGTAGTAAGGGTGATCATGTGGTGGTGAGGATGGTGAGGATGTAGTAATGGGGATGATGTGGTGATGGAGATGGTGATGATGTGGCTATGGTGTGGTAAGGGTGATCATGTGGTGGTGAGGATGGTGATGATGTAGTAATGGGGATGATGTGGTGAGGGTGATGATGTGGTTATGATGATTTTGTGGTGGTGATGTGATGATGATGGTGATGATGTGGTTATGGTGTGGTGATGGTGATGATGTAGTGGTTGTGCAGCGATGGTGATGATATAATGATAGTGTTATTGGTGAAGAGGCAGAAGGTAAAGATGGTGATGTTCATGGACATCGCTTTTTTATGTCCAAATGAAAATGTATTACCACTGATCACGTCTGCTGTTGATGTTTTTTTTTTTTTTTCATTTCTTGCAGAATTGCATCGTAATCTTCTGATGTTCTGCCATTATGTGTGTTAGTCTTACAGTAACTCTCTGTCTGTATGTTTGCTTTCGACTTTATTTATTTTTTCCTATTCTTGTCTTTTTTATGTCCCTCTCTGTCTCTCTCTCTCTCTCTCTCTCTCTCTCTCTCTCTCTCTCTCTCTCTCTCTCTCTCTCTCTCTCTCTCTCTCTCTCTCTCTCTCTCTCTCTCTCTCTCTCTCTCTCTCTCTCTCTCTCTCTCTCTCTCTCTCTCTCTCTCTCTCTCTCTCTCTCTCTCTCTCTCTCCTTCTCTCCCTCCCTTCCTTCCTTCTCTCTCCTCCGTCCCTTTTCACCCTCCCTCTCTCCCTTTCCCCCCTCCCTCTATCCCTTTCCTCCCTCCTAATATCCCTAATTCCCCCTTTTCCTCCCTCCTTCTCTCCCTTTTCCCCCTCCTAATATCCCTAATTCCCCCTTTTTCCTCCCCTGTCTTCCCTCTCCCCCCTCGCGTCACGGATCGCTCCTACTCCATCAGCAGTAGGGCTTCATCCGTCAAGGCAGGCGGACGTGCGTTTCCAGTCTCCGCAAATCGAGGGAAATTGCGGCTTTCCCTAATCCGTCTCTCTCCTTCCTCTCTGTTGGGGTTTCCTGGGCGATTTACCTGGCTTTTTCTCTTTCTTTCTTTTTCTGTCTGTTTTTGTATTTCGTTCGTGTTTTTCTTTTTTTGGGGTGTTTTTTCTGTCTTTTCTCTTTCTTTCTTTTTTGTCTGTTTCTCGCTTTCGTTCGCGTTTTTCTTTTTTTGGCGTTTTTTCTTCCTGGACGATTTATCTGTCCTTTCTCTTTCTTTTTCTTTTTGGTCTGTTTCTCTCTTTCGTTCGTGTTTTTCTTTTTTTTTTTTTTGGTGTTTTTCTTCCTGGACGATTTATCTGTCCTTTCTCTTTCTTTTTCTTTTTGGTCTGTTTCTCTCTTTCGTTCTTCTTTTTCTTTCTATTTTTGGTGTTTTTTTCCCTGTTTGTATTGGCTCTGCAATTCTGCCATTATTACTATTACTGCTACTACTGCTTCTGCTTATGCTAGAGCTACTACTCCTACTATTACTACTATTATTTCTACTAGAACCACTACTACTACTACTTCTGCTGTAGTTGGTTCTAATACCGCTGCAGTGATTGTTATTTAAACAAGAATAACTGCTACAACGCTTACAAAATTACCACTATCACGACCACTGCCATCCCAGTACCAACTACCACTACCAATACTACTTTTTTGCTCATCATTTTTAACCTCTTTTTACATGCATCAATTTATCCATCCTTCCGTTTTTCAAATCGTTCGCTAAACCGGGAAAAATATGAACGCAAAAGGGTTGCCATTCACGTAAAAGCTTCTGTGAATAAACTACAACGTTTGAAAACACACTGAAAGAAGTTACCGTATGGATGTTCATGTTTGCGTGGGAAGGGAGGGGATATGAGAAAGGGAGTGGTGTAGGGGTGGGTTTGTGTCTGTTTGTGTGTCTTTGCTTGTGTGTGTGTGTGTGTGTATGTGTGTGTGTGTGCATGTGTTTGCGTTTGTGTGTCTGTATGTGTGTGTGTGGTGGGGGGAGTTTGTGTGTGTGTGTGTGTGTGTGTGTGTTTGCGTCTGTGTGTCTGTATGTGTGTGTGGGGCGGGGGGGGAGGTTGTGTGTGTGTGTGTGTGTGTGTGTGTGTGTGTGTGTGTGAGTGTGAGTGTGTTTGCGTCTGTGTGTGTGTGTGTTTGTTTGTGTGCGTGTGTACGTGTGTACGTGTGTGTGTGTCTGTGTGTGTGTGTTTGCGCGCGCTTGTGTATAAAACTCGTACATCTTATGTTTTTAAATATAGATATACCTAATATGCGTACCTCATCACAAGTGTACACGGACGTGGATTCACGCCTTAATATGTACACGTACTCTATGTAAACGGTGTAATATGTCATGTGTATTTTTCTCTCCCTCTTTTTCCCCCTCGTGTGCGTACGTGAATTAAGGATGCAACGCCATACTCTCGACGGAGCCTCGTTATCTTCCTCAAGGTGCCAGCGAAGGAGGAGGACGAGGAAGAGGAGGTGAAGGAGGTGCTGATGACAGTGGCGAGGGGATAAGCAGGAAGGATGATAAGGAAGGAGAAGATCAAGAAGATATGTAGGATAAGGATATGTAAACACAATACAAAAAACAATCAGAATATCAATAACAATAACAAAACAACGATAGATTAAGAATTTTTTAAAAATGGATTTCTCTTCTCCTCCTGGTCTCTCCTCTATCTCCTTCCCTCCCTTCCCCCTCCCTTCTCCTCCCGTCCCCTCTCTTTATCCTCCTTCCTTCCTTG
>NC_091549.1:1914000-1916500 GCF_042767895.1 Penaeus vannamei
GTTGTTATTGTCGTTATTACCATTAGTCTCATCTTTATCGTTACTATAACTGCGACTCCTGTTGTTCTTATCTATATTGTTGCAAAGCAGATCTTTGTTTCGTGAGTGTGTGCGTGACTAATCAATATTTTTAAACCACTTTTATAGACACTTGAGGTTATCTTTATCAAGTATATTTTTAAGCTTGGTTATGATTTGATAAACAGTCTGACGGCTATGCTTATAGAATAGACAAACTTTTATTTTAGACAACCATTATCACACGCTGGGATGTTTATGTTTATTTCAGACATAGATACGCGCGTGTAAATACATATACAGACACAGACACACACATATATGCTCACACGCATAAATGCAAACTCTGTCTCACATCCTTAAAGACGCACATAGTTGATCATAAATGCACACGCACACATATACACTAACACACACACACACACACACACACACACACACGCACAATCAATCAATCAATCAATCAACCAACCACACATAAAAACAAACAGACGCACAAAGACACACACAAAAAAACACAATCAAACACACACACACACACACACACACACAAATAAACAAACACAGAAACGCACACACACACACACACACACACACACAATCAATCAATCAATCAATCAACCAAACACACACATAAAAACAAACAGACACACAGAGACACACACACTAAAACAATCAAACAAAAACACATACACGCAAACAAACAAATAAACAAAACAAACACAAAAAACACACTCTAAAACCCACAAACAAACACAAAACAAACACAAACACCCTCCCCCAAGCACACATGCAAGCAGCACACATGTCTTATCTCTGCCACAAGAAGCTTAGGACTATAGAGAAAGTCCACTTTAAGCGCTTTGGGCCTCAATTTGCATACGTGGAAGAGGAACAGAAAGAGAGAAATGAAGAAGGAAATGCGAAAAAAAGGGGGAAAGAAAATAGACAAGGAGATAGAGAGAGAGAAAGGAGAGAAAAATGGCAAAGAGATAGAGAGAGAAAGAAGAGAAAAAAATATTAAATGGAAATGATGAAGGAAATGAAAAAAAGAAAGAAAATAGGCAAGGAGATAGAGAGAGAAAGGAGAGAAAAATATGAAATGGAAATAGAGGAGATAAGAGGAAGATATTTTCAAGAATACTGTAGAGGATCAGACAGAGAGGAATGAAGAAGGAAATGTAAAGAAGGGAAAGAAAATAGGCAAGGAGATAGAGAGAGAAAGTAGAGAAAAAATATGAAAATAGATGAAATAAAGATATTTTCAAGAATATTGTAAAATAAAAAATGTTATATCCACACACTGAAGAGGAACAGAAAGAGAAAAATGAAGAAGGAAATTAAAAAAGGGGGGAAAGAAGATAGGCAAGGGATAGAGAGAGAAAGAAGAGAAAAAATATGAAAATAGATGAAATAAAGATATTTTCAAGAATATTGTAAAAAAAATATATATATATCCACACACTGAAGAGGAACAGAAAGAGAAAAATGAAGAAGGAAATTTAAAAAGGAAAGAAAATAGGCAAGTAGAGAGAGAGAAAGAAGAGAAAAAATATGAAAATAGAGAAGATAAGGCGAAGATATTTTCAAGAATATTGTTAAAAAAGAATTGTATCCACACACTGACGAGGAACAGAAAGAGAGAAGGGAAGAACGAAATGTAAAAAAGGAAAATAAGATAGGCAAGTAGAGAGAGAGGCAAAGGAGAGAAATATGAAATAGAAATAGAAGAGATATGAGGAAGATATTTTCAAGAATACTGTAAAATAAATAAATAAATAAATAAATAAATGAATATATATATATATACATATATATATATATATATATATATATATATATATATATATATATATATATATATATATATATATAATATCCACACATTTAAGAGGAATGAAGAAGGAAATATAAAAAGGGAAATAAAATCGGCAAGGAGACAGAGAGAGAAAGGAGAGAAAAAATCTGAAATGAAAATAGAGGAGATAAGGGGATGATATTTTCAAGAAAAAGAGAAACAGAGAAGGAGAAATAGAGATAGAAAGATGATAAAAAGAATGCAGATGGTAGGAAAAAGATATGAATTGAAAAAATAAAAGAGATAAGAGGAAAAAGATATTCTAAAGAATATTGACAAAAGAGTAATATGAATGCGTATATAAGCGACGGAAAGACAAATATGGACAAGGAAAGAAAAAAAACAAGAAAAACAGATACAGAGAAAAAAATAAAACTCAAGAAGATAATTGGAAAATATATAAAAGAATGATATAAAAAATATATATACTAAAAAATTGCAAAGGAATACAAACGAAAATGGTAATGATTGTGTAACCAGCAACACCATATCTCGCTCGATTGTAGTGTAATGGTGAATACAGCAGTTCAGTTTCACAACACCATAACTCCACATATATTCATCGCCAAAATAACATTATTCGCATCATGACACCATACGATCTATCACCATAATTTCACTATA
>NC_091549.1:1921500-1926500 GCF_042767895.1 Penaeus vannamei
ATATATATATATATATATATATATATATATATATATATATATATATATATATATATATATATATATATAATATGCATACTACCCATATGCGTTTGCACAGAGCAAAGTTTGCGTGCTGCAAAAATGCATCGAACTTTACTAAAGCGTGCCCTATCTATGCACTATTTCTTTCCTGTTCCCCTCGCTCTCCTCTCTCTCCTCCCCTCTTTCTCATTTGCTCTAACGAATATTCTAAACATTCCCCAAACCTACTCATTCTCCGCTCTCTCTCATTCTCTTTCCCTTCAACCTCACTCATTTTCCTAAAGCCCGTGTCTACACTTTCGACCCTCCTCGTGCGTTTCGTAGGTTCCTCATCTTTATCCTCACTTCCTATTCTCTGTCCTCACTCACTTGCCTCCTTCTTCTTGGTTTCCTGAACCTCTTCTGTATCCGGTTCTACCCCCTTCCCCCATATTCGTGCTTCCTTCTCTCATTACCTCATAATTTCCCCAAACTTTGTCAGGATCTCTAAACCCAGTCTCTCCAACTCTTCCCCTCATTCCTCATAAACCCCTTTCCTCCCCCTGCTCCCTCCCCCTCTCATCTTCAATCTCATCGACCCTCATATCTCGCCTTACCCTCTCATCCTCGCTCCCTCCCTTCCATCCTTCCTTCCTTCCTTACCTCCGTTCTCCTCATCACGTCACGCCCATTTTCTCACCCCCCTCCTCTCCATTCCCCTTTCCCGACACGGCGACATTCCTCATTCCTCATCCCCTCCTACCCCACCCCCTACCCCACCAACTTTCCCACCCCCACCCCCACCCCCTTCCTGACACGGCGACATTCCTCATCCCCCACCCCACCCCCACCCCACCCTCACCCCCAACCCACCCCACCCCCACCTCCACCCCCACCCCCACCCCCACCCCCGCCTCCACCCGCATCTCACAATCAAGCGAATGTTCCCGGGGGTCATGTCACGGAGCCGGTCTGCGAATGTCAGCGAGTCTAAATCTAATGTACTATTGTCCCCGTAGTATGTGCGTCCACACACTCACGCACATACGCACTCACGCGCACACACACGCATACAAACACACACACACACACTCACTCACTCACTCACACACAAACACACACACACACTCACACTCACACTCACTCACACACACACACACACACACACACACACTCACTCACACACGAACGCGCAGACTGACAGAGAGAAGTAGATAGATAGAGACAAACGCAAATATGCGTTGCCCTAAAACTACCACAATTTATCAATTTATCTCATTCAAAAAGGAAGAAAAGAAAACATGATCCCCATCATCAACATACCCACAAATAAACAGGCTAAATGACACAAAATAGATATATATCTAAAACATCCCCAATCAAAAAAAAAAAAAAAAACAGGCTAAATGACACAAAATAGATATATATCTAAAACATCCCCAATCAAAAAAAAAAAAAAAAACAGGCTAAATGACACAAAATAGATATATATATAGATATATATATAGATATATATCTAAAGCATCCCCAATCAAAAATAAACAGGCTAAATGACACAAAATAGATATATATCTAAAACATCCCCAATCAAACAGGCTAAATGACACAAAATAGATATATATCTAAAGCATATATAAAAAAAAATAAACAGGCTAAATGACACAAAATAGATATATCTAAAGCATCCCCAGTCAAAAAAAAATAATAATAATAAACAGGCTAAATGACACAAAATAGATACATCTAAAGCATCCCCAATCAAAAGAAAAAAATCACGCAGCCAAGGTAGACAACGCCAGTTTTTTTTTTTTTTTTTAAGGGTCTGAGGCTGATCTGGTAACGACGTAGATTCCTTCCGTTCGCTCGAAGCCACGCCCGCGCCTTCGCCAAATTCTTTTCACATCACGTTTGTTACTCTGATTACGAGTGTCAGCTGAGGGCGCCGTCGTTAGCTCGTCGTGTTTTCGGTTTTATTGGTGTTACTGTTGTTATTTTCTGGAGAATTCTTTCGGTATGGTGGACTCTCTCTCTCTCTCTCTCTCTTTCTCTCTCTGTCTGTCTGTCTCTCTCTCTCTCTCTCTCTCTCTCTCTCTCTCTCTCTCTCTCTCTCTCTCTCTCTCTCTCTCTCTCTCTCTCTCTCTCTCTCTCTCTCTCTCTCTCTCTCTCTCTCTCTCTCTCTCTCTTCTCTCTTGTCTACCTATCTCTCCCTCTCCTTCCTCATCCTTCCTCATTTCTCCTCTCAGCCCTTGCTCTCTCCCTAAACTACCATCCTTTATTTATTCTTTCCTGCTTTCCAATCTTCACCCTTATCCTTTCTCCTTCCCTTTCTCTTCTCCCTCCCTCCCAAATCTTCACCCAAAATGCAATCCTTTCTGCTCTACCTCCTTCAGTCCTCCTCCTCCTTCTTTCTCTCTCTCTCTCTCTCTCTCTCTCTCTCTCTCTCCCTCTCTCTCTCTCTCTCTCTCTCTGTCTCTCTCTCTCTCTCTCTCTCTTTCTCTCTCTCTCTCTGGAAGCAATTCATTGAAATATTACGAAATAATTATGATAATTATTGTGATAACAAGGCTTATAATAATAGTAATAGAGTTACAAATAGTTATAAAGAAAGAAAGAAAAATATCGGACAAGAAAGATGCTTTAATCCAATGGGTGATTGCGTCTTAGATTTACAAACTGCATAATTAGCAAATTATCCAACTCAGCAAATAGTCATTACTCTCCCGTGTGCCCTTTAAATATGAACTAAACCGATCATTAAATCAATGAGCCTAATAATCGGATGATAGTAATTACCAACTGATAGTACAAATAAGGATAAAGATGGCAGAACTTAGGAAGGTTGTAAAGAGATAATCTAGAATTAAATTAAATCCGCTATTACAGGGGATTTTAACAGCATTAAAAGATGGTAATGTATATTGAGGGATAAATAGGCGGGTTAAGTAGATTGGTAGATAGATATGTAGATAGATAAATGAATTGACAGATAGGTAGATTGATGCACAGATAGGTAGACACACAGATACATAGATAGAGAGACAGATATAGAGATAGACAGATAAACTGATCGATGTATATATATATATATATATATATATATATATATATATATATATATATATATATATATGTACACGGAGAGAGATAAATCGATAGACAGACAGATGGATAGATAAATATACAGATAGAGAGATGAAGATATAGACTGACAGATAGATACACAGATAGACAAATCGGTATATATACACGTAGAGAGATGAATCGATAATCAAATTGATAGATAGATATACAGATAGAGACCGGAATATATAGACAGATAGATACATAGAAAGAGAGATAAACAGATAGAGAGACAAGTAGACAGAGACTGTCTATCTATCTATCATTTCCGAGACTGAAAGATGGATATATAGAAAGAGAGATGAATAGATAGACAGATAAGTAGACAGAGACCCTCTATTTATCTTTCAATCCCGAGACTTAAAGATAGATATATAGACAGAAAGATAGATAGATAGACAGACAAATAGACAGAGGCTGTCTATCTATCTCTCAATCCCGAGACTGAAAGATAGATATATAGACAGAGAGACAGATAGATAGACAGACAAATAGACAGAGATTGTCTATTTATCTGTCAATCCCGAGAACCTAAGAGATAGATACATAGACAGAGAGATAAATAGACAGACAGACAAATAGATAGAGGTTGTCTATTTATCTTATCAATCCCGAGAACCTAAGAGATAGATAAATAGACAGAGAGACAGATAGATAGACAGACAAGTAGACAGAGACTGTCTATCTATCTATCAATCCCGATAACCTAAAAGATAGATACATAGACAGAGAGATAGATAGATAGACAGACAAGTAGACAGAGACTGTCTATCTATCTATCAATCCCGATAACCTAAAAGATAGATACATAGACAGAGAGATAGATAGATAGACAGACAAGTAGACAGAGACTGTCTATCTATCTATCAATCCCGATAACCTAAAAGATAGATACATAGACAGAGAGATAGATAGATAGACAGACAAGTAGACAGAGACTGTCTATCTATCTATCAATCCCGATAACCTAAAAGATAGATACATAGACAGAGAGATAAATAGATAGACAGACAAGTAGACAGAGACTGTCTATTTATCTATCAATCCCGAGACTGAAAGATAGATGCATAGACAGAGAGATAAATAGATAGACAAATAGATAGAGACTGTCTATCTATCTCTCAATCCCGAGACTGAAAGATAGATATATAGACAGAGAGATAAATAGATAGACAGACAAGTAGATAGAGGTTGTCTATCTATCTATCAATCCAGAGAACCTGAAAGATAGATACATAGACAGAGAAATAAACAGACAGACAGACAAATAGATAGAGACTGTCTATCTATCTATCAATCCCGATAACCTAAAAGATAGATACATAGACAGAGAGATAGATAGATAGACAGACAAGTAGACAGAGACTGTCTATCTATCTATCAATCCCGATAACCTAAAAGATAGATACATAGACAGAGAGATAGATAGATAGACAGACAAGTAGACAGAGACTGTCTATCTATCTATCAATCCCGATAACCTAAAAGATAGATACATAGACAGAGAGATAGATAGATAGACAGACAAGTAGACAGAGACTGTCTATCTATCTATCAATCTCGAGAACCTGAAAGATAGATACATAGACAGAGAGATAGATAGATAGACAGACAAGTAGACAGAGACTGTCTATCTATCTATCAACCCCAAGAACCTGAAACCCTTCGTAGACAGAAAGATAAATAGATTGAGACTGTCTATTTATCTATCAATCCAGAGAACCTGAAACCCTTCGTAGACAGAGATAAACAGATAGACAGACAAATAGATAGAGGTTGTCTATTTATCTATCAATCCCGAGAATTTGAAACCCTTCGTCTACTCACCTCGATGGCCTTTCATACATCACTGCACGACCCGATCCTGCTCTAATGCC
>NC_091549.1:1934000-1946500 GCF_042767895.1 Penaeus vannamei
CTCTCATAAAGTTCAGTTTTTATGACAATACCGCCTTTAGTCATATTGAGTACCTCTTTTTTTTCTTTTTTCTTTTCTTTTTCTTTTTTGTCCTCGACTTTTTCTTCTTGTCTACGTCGCCCATGTTACTTATCGTATGTCTGTTGCTTTTATTTCTCTTCTGTTTTTTTTCTATTCTAGTTTATGCCATATTTTTGCTAGTTAGTGTAAAGAAGTTTATATATGTAGTAGCGGTACTGAGCATTAATATCAAAATTTATATATGTAGTTGTGGTACTAAGCATTAATATCACGACCATGACTACCACTGTAACAATACCTGTTTCTGATAATGATAAAACCTGCTAAAACTACACTCACAACTACCTCTATTTAACTACTAGACTATCATGTATAGTGTAATCGCTGAACTACCACTATTCTCACTACAACGAACACAACCACCACTTTACCACTATTACAACCCATCCGACAACCTTACTACCACAACTACCGCCAATCTACTACTCTACTACCACTATTCTAACCACCTGACGTCTTCGTAGGAATTTCTCCTTCTTGCTTCTCCCTCTGGACACGCCTCCATCGAACCGGTTTAGGATGAACCCGCTGCCTTAGATGGAGCGGTCACCCTCTGCCACCTCTAACCTGGGTTCGTCTGTGCGTTTTTTCCTTCTTTTTCTTATTTCTTTCTTTTTCTTTTCTTTTCTTGTGTTGTGTTGTCTTTCTTTCCCTTTTCTTTTCTTTTCTTATGTTACAGGTGGATTGTTCTCCCTTTCCTACCTCCTCCTTTGTCTCTATTCAGTTCTTTCTCTCGTGATGATTCACTTCTCACTTTCTCTCATTCTCACTCTCATTCTGTCTGTCTCTTTCTCGATTCACTAATCTCTCTCTCTTTCTCTGTCTCACTCTCACTTTTAGTTTCACTCTGACTTTCCCACACTCTCACTCACTCATTCCCACTCATTGAACACCGCCCCCCCCCCCCCATTTCTCTCTTCTCTTCTTTCTTTTTGTTCTCTTTTCTTCTCTTCTCTCTCTTCTCTCTCTCTCTCCCTCCCTCCCTTCCTCCCTCCTTCCCTCCCTCCCTCCCTCCCTCACTCACTCACTCACTCACTCACTCACTCACTCACTCACTCACTCTCTCTCTTCAACCCATTTTCCCTCACTCCTCTTAACCCATCCACCCTCCCACCCTCCCCCTACCTATCCACCCACCCACCCTCCCCCTACCCATCCGACCTCATTCCTCCCTCCCTCCGACAACCCCCTCCCCCTAACACTCCCTCCCTCCCTCCCTCCCTCCCTTCCTCCCTCCCTCTCCCCACTCCCTACCCCCTACCCATTCCTCCCTCCCTCCCTCCCTCCCTCCCTCCCTCCCTCCTTCGTTCCTCCCTCTCTCCCTCCCTCCCTCCCCCCCTCCCTCCCTCCCTCCCTCCCTACCTCCCTCCCTCCCTCCCTCTCCCCACTCCCTACCACCTACCCATTCCTCCCTCCCTCCCTTCCTACCCACCACCCCCACCCCTCCCCCAGGCACCTGACCGAAAGGGAAAGTGCCCCACCAGAGCGGTCATTGTGCCTGACCTTGTGATCTCTAAGCGGCGAACAGACCTTTTGCAGGGGCGTTTCTGAGACTGAAGATCATGATGGTGGTGATGGTGGTGATGGGGATAGTGACGGTGGTGGTGATGGTAGTGGTGGTGATGGTGGTTATGATGGGGATAGTGATGGTAATGGTGATTGTGACGTGATGGTGGCGGTGATGGCGATAGGGGTGGGGATAGTGACGGTGGTGGTGATGGTGGTGATGGTGTTGGTGGTGGTGATGGTGGTTGTGGTGGTGATGATGGGGATAGTGACGGTGGTGGTGATGATGGGGATATTGATGGTAATGGTGATTGTGACGGCATGGTGTTGGTGATGATGGGGATAGTGACTGTGGTGGTGGTGATGGTGGGGATAGTGACGAAAGTGGTGGTGGTGACGGTGGTGCTGATGATTGGGATAGTGATGGTAATGGTGATTGTGATGGGATGGTAATGGTGAAGACGGGGATGGGGATAGTGACGGTGGTGGTGGTGATGGTAATGGTGATTGCGACGGGATGGTGTTGATGATGGTGAGGGTGATAGTGATGATAGTGATGATGAGAAGGATAACGATGGGTATATTACTACTATTGCTATTACTACCGATAATGGTTATAATAACAAAGAATAATTATAATTATCTACTATTTTTAACGTGCTTATCATTATCATCATCATTATCATTGTTATACTGATAATAATTATAATAACAAAGAATAATTATGATTATCTACTATTTTTAACGTGCTTATCATTATCATCATCATTATCATTGTTATAACCATTATTGTTGTTATCAATTTCAGGGCATAATAATGACGGTACAAAAAAAGACAAGAAACAATAATAATAACAATAATATCAATCATACTAATAGCAGTAATGGTAATAATAATCATCGTTATAGTGACAATGATAATAATAACAACAATGATAATAATGATAATTATTACAAAGATAATAATAGTGATAATGACGATAAGAAGAAGAACAACAACAATGACAATAACAAAACAACAAAATAAAAAGGCATCAATAATAATAAAAATAATGATAATCATATCAATAAAAATATAATAAAAATAAGGAGAATAACAATATTGATATCAATAACTCTTACACGTGAAAAACTCAACCATACCTGTCCACTTGTCCCACGTAAAGCCTGTTTGTTTTAAAAGCAAAACCAATAAAAACAATCCTTTCCTCCTTTCTTTTTTCCTTTTTCTTGTTTTTTCTTCTTCTTTTTTGCCTTATCGAAATGCCATTGTGAATTGTTTGCGATTCCTGGTTCGACGGACAATCCATATGACAAGTTTACCTCTAGTGTTTACAATCCCTGTTATTGCGAACTGGCAGGAAATTCTTATTGTTTACATAATAATGTGATAAGGTTATTGTTATTCGGTGAGGTAATGGATAATAATAATAAGGGGTAAAGGATGGCGATAAAGGAGGATTTAAGGGATATAGATTATTGGAATGATAAATACGAAATGGTTATGATTAATGGTTCATTATGATGTAGGATATTAGCTGTGTCGTTTTGTTTTGTTTTCCTTTTGTTCTTTTTTGTTTATTTATTGTCTTGTTTACTTTAAATCGACGTAAGAAGACCGTAGGAATTCTATGATGTGTTTTTTTCGGCCATTGACAGTGACACTTGCTACAGAGACCATGCCCGTTGTTGTCAGTGACAGTTATGTGCGGTTGTTGACAGTTGTAGTAATAGTGATAGTTGTTTATAGTGACAGTTGTTGACAGTGACAGTTGTTTTTGTAGTTCATGACAGCTGTTGTATTGACAGTGATAGTCGTTACCAGTGACAGAGAAAGTTGTTGACAGTGACATCTACAATTATTGACAGCAGTTTTACAGTTGTTGACAGCTGTTGCAGTGACATAGATAGTTGCTAAGAATGACAGTTGTTGACAGCTGTAGCGGTGACATAGATAGTTCCTGAGAATGACAGTTGTTGACAGTGTCATACACGTTTAAGTTGATGACAGTTGTTGCAGTGACAGAGAGATAGGAACTTAGCTATCGAGAGTAAATGTGATTCGCACATGCCCGAGAAGGTGTGACTGGGCATCTTTGGCAGGAGGGTGTGCCAAGTTATCTAAATGTGTTTTCAGATTAATATCCGATGAATCATGGCCACAGATAGATTAATTAATTGAAGCACTCATGCCTGTACACAAACCATGCACCACGCAACCACATACACAAATACCCAAACACGACATGAACACATGCCTTGAAAACGACGAACAAAAACTAATTAAAAAGAATGAATATAATTGACTATGGCAATCCATCATTTATTTCCTAACTGAAATCTATAATGTCAGCGTTTAATTCGGCACCGATTTTACGGGAATGATGCCAAGGTCGGGCGCCAAAAGGAACGCAATAACACAGTACCTGTTCAGCGTGAAGATCAATGTTCTCCCAGCGGAGCCAAAATTTCGTAAATCCATTCTGGGTATGGAGTTCGTAGTGGTAAACCGTGCCCACGATCGCACTGACAATACCGAGCACCAGTGCCACCCACGGCCCACGTGCCCGGGCGCTCTTGCCTCCGCCCCCCTCGCAGTTGGCACTCTGGTGGCCCTCTTTGCTGGCCCTCCTCTTCGTGTCTGTCACACCGTTACTCTCGTGGGCACTGAGGGCCGCGGCGCTCCTCTTCTTCAGGAGCTTCTGGTAGGTCGGGAGGCAAGCGAGCGACGAAGGGTCCACGCCACGCTTCTCGAGGCGCGCGAGGAACGCCGCAACGTGGTCCTTTCCCCCGCACATCTCGGCGAACACTGACTGACCCGAGCCAGCCCAGGTTGGTTGGCTCGGCGGGCTGGCGGCGGCGGCGGCGGGGGGGGGGGGAGGGACGGAGGGAGGGAGGGGGAGGAGGAGGAGGATAAGCAGGAGAAGGAGGAGGGAGGGAGGGAGGGGGGATGAGGAGGGGGAGGATAAGCAGAAGGAGGAAGATGGGGGGGATGAGGTGGGGGAGGATAAGCAGGAGAAGGAGGAGGAAGGTGGGGGATGAGGAGGGGGAGGATAAGCAGGAGGAGGAGGAAGGTGGGGGGAGGAGGGAGGGAGGGAGGGAGGGGGAGGAGGAGGAGGATAAGCAGGAGAAGGAGAAGGAGGAAGGTGGGGGGGATGAGGAGGGGGAGGATAAGCAGGAAGAGGAAGATGGGGGGGGGAGGATAAGCAGGAGGAAGAGGAAGGTGGGGGGATGAGGAGGGGGAGGAGGAGGAAAATATGGGGGATGAGGAGGAGGAGGAGAAGGAAGATGGGCGGGGGGGGTGAGGAGGGGGAGGATAAGGAGGAGGAGGAGGAGGAAGATGAGCGGGGAGGGGGGAGCAGGAAGGAAATGAGGGGGAGGAAAACAGGGAAGGGAGGGAGAAGGTGTGGAAAGAAGATAAGGAGGAGGAAGAAGGGGAGGAGGGAGAGAGGATTAAACGTGGAGAAGGAGCAAGAAAAGAGGGAGAAGGAGGAGGTAGGATGGAGAAGGTAACAAGAAAGGGGAAGAAAGAAGAAGAGAAAGTGAAAGAGAAAAAAGAAAAAGAAGAAGAAAAAAGACATAAAAAGAAAGACATGTTAAGACAAGACAAGTTAATGGGAGAATAAGAAAGAACAGAAATAGAAAAGAAAAATACGAAGGTGTAAAGCCGGAAGAAGAAAAAAAGGAGATGAAGGGAGCGAAGGAAGGAGAAGAAAACTAAAGAAGAAGAGAGAGAAGGAAGAAGAGAAGAAGAGAGACCCTGCACACCGCCATAACGGGCGTATCGAGCTTACAAAGGAGAGAGAACGAAAGAGGGAAGAGGGAAACAGAGTGAAAGCCGGAATAAAGAATAAATGGCGAATTGCACAAGGCAGGAGGGGAAGGAAGAAGGAAGGAATAGAAATGCACAGAGAGGAGAGGAACAAGGCCTTCAAACTCCGTGGGAAGAGAACTATAGGAAACATATAAAATATAAAGTCGACGAAAGAAAAGCAATGAAAGGGAGGAAGAAGTAGAAGGAGAAGGAGAGAATTAAGATGAAGATAAAAACGACGACACAAAAAAAAGATTAAAGATGGTAAAATGTCCAAAAATTAGAGTAAAAGGAAAGAAAATAAGATGCAGTGAAATAAAAACAAGATGAAAGCCCTCCGAAAGACGAAGAGGAAAGGAAAATGGAATAAGGAAGAAAGAGGAAATGACGAAGAGAGAGAGAAAAAAAAAAGAAAGAAAGAGGTAAGGAGGAAAAGCACTATAGGTCAGCAAGTTCCACTCTCGCGTGTTCCAGCCTCCCCGTCCCCTTCGCCTGCTTGCCTGCCTTTCTGCCTGCCTGCTTGCCTTTCTGCCTGCCTGCTTGCCTTTCTGCCTGCCTGCTTGCCTTTCTGCCTGCCTGCTTGCCTTTCTGCCTGCCTGCTTGCCTTTCTGCCTGCCTGCTTGCCTGTTTGTCTGCCTGCTTGCCTTTCTGCCTGCCTGCTTGCCTTTCTGCCTGCCTGCTTGCCTTTCTGCCTGCCTGCTTGCCTCTCTGCCTGCCTGCTTGCCTGCTTGCCTCTCTGCCTGCCTGCTTGCCTTTCTGCCTGCCTGCTTGCCTCTCTGCCTGCCTGCTCGCCTCTCTGCCTGCCTGCTTGCCTTTCTGCCTGCCTGCTTGCCTCTCTGCCTGCCTGCTTGCCTTTCTGCCTGCCTGCTTGCCTCTCTGCCTGCCTGCTTGCCTTTCTGCCTGCCTGCTTGCCTTTCTGCCTGCCTGCTTGCCTTTCTGCCTGCCTGCTTGCCTTTCTGCCTGCCTGCTTGCCTTTCTGCCTGCCTGCTTGCCTTTCTGCCTGCCTGCTTGCCTTTCTGCCTGCCTGCTTGCCTTTCTGCCTGCCTGCTTGTCTGTTTGCCTGCCTGCTTGCCTTTCTGCCTGCCTGCTCGCCTCTCTGCCTGCCTGCTTGCCTTTCTGCCTGCCTGCTTGCCTCTCTGCCTGCCTGCTCGCCTCTCTGCCTGCCTGCTTGCCTCTCTGCCTGCCTGCTCGCCTCTCTGCCTGCCTGCTTGCCTTTCTGCCTGCCTGCTTGCCTTTCTGCCTGCCTGCTTGCCTTTCTGCCTGCCTGCTTGCCTTTCTGCCTGCCTGCTTGCCTTTCTGCCTGCCTGCTTGCCTTTCTGCCTGCCTGCTTGCCTTTCTGCCAGCCTGCTTGCCTTTCTGCCTGCCTGCTTGCCTTTCTGCCTGCCTGCCTGCCTTTCTGCCTGCCTGCTTGCTTGCCTGTTTTCCTGCCTGCTTGCCTTTCTGCCTGCCTGCTTGCCTTTCTGCCTGCCTGCTTGCCTTTCTGTCTGTTTGCCTTTCTGCCTGCTTGCCTGTTTGCCTGCCTGCTTGCCTTTCTGCCTGCCTGTTTTCCTGCCTGCTTGCCTTTCTGCTTGCTTGCCCTTCTGCCTACCTGCTTGCCTTTCTGCCTACCTGCTTGCCTGCTTGCTTGCCTCTCTGCTTCCTGGGTCTCCCGAACGCCCAGCAGACCCGCGACTCCTCTGCAAGCACGCCCGACGCACACCTAGACCCGATAAAGCACAGATCGGAGTCGCGTCGGGTGTTACGTGGCCAAGACCCAATAAATAATAAATAAATAATAAATAAATAGATAATAAATAAATAATAGATAATAAATAAATAAATAATAAATAAATAATAAATAATAAATAAATAGTAAATAATAAATACCAAGACCCGATAAAGCACAGATCGGAGTCGCGTCGGGTGTTCCTTGGTCGTCAGTATCGACTCTTTGGAACTGTGCTTTTGGGCGGTCTTAAAGGCCGTGTGGGGTTCTCCCCTCTTCGGCTGCCTCTTCCCCCTTGTCGGCGGGCTTTCGGTTCCCTCTTTGTATCATCTGCTCCCCTCCTCTCTCGCTCTCTCTCTCTCTGTCTGTCTGTCTGTCTGTCTGTCTCTCTCTCTCTCTCTCTCTCTCTCTCTCTCTCTCTCTCTCTCTCTCTCTCTCTCTCTCTCTCTGTGTGTGTGTGTGTGTGTGTGTGTCTCTGTCTCTGTCTCTCTCTGTCTCTCTCTCTCTCTCTCTCTCTCTCTCTCTCTCTCTCTTACTCTGCAGATTGTATGCGTGTGTGTGAGTGTGTGTGTACATATATATATATATATATATATATATATATATATATATATATATATATATATATATATTTATATGTGTGTGTGTGTGTCTGTGTGTGTGTGCGTGTATGTGTGTGTGTGTGTGTGTGTGTGTGTGTGTGTGTATGCGTATGTGTGTGTGTGTGTGTGTGTGTGTGTGTGTGTGGGTGTGTGTGTGTGTGTGTGTGTGTGTGTACATGTATGTATATACGCACACACACACACATATATAAATATGGAAAGAAAGAGAGAGAGAGAGAGAGAGACAGACAGACAGACAGACAGACAGATAGACAGGTAGCCACACATAAAAAGAAAGACAAATATTGAAACCGCAAGAAAAAAACAACAACAGAATAATGAAAAAAAAACAGCAAGGGAACAAGAAGTGATAAACGAGAGAAAAAAAAAGAAAGATAAAAATAAGACCTCAAGAGATGAGGAAGTGAGAAAGTGGGAAAGAGAGGAAGAAAGAAAGAGAAATGCAAAGAAAGCCTTAGAAGCAGAGAGAGAGAAATTAAAGTAAAAAAAGGTAAGGAAACAGGACGTCAGAAAGGAAGAAAGAAAGAAAGAGAAATGCAAAGAAAATATAAGAGCAAAACAAACGCTAAAAAAAAAACAGTAAGGAATGAGAACGAGAGAAAGGAGAGATAAAAAAAAAAAAAAATAGAGATGGAAAGAAAACACGAGAAAAGGAGACACAGAGGAAAGGGAAAAGCAGCAAAGGAAGCGGACGAGAGAAAGGAAAATATGCAAACAAGTTCTTGGCACCCTATCACAAGCTGGCTCACGTGCTTGCCATTTTTCGTTCACTTTCAGCCGAATATTTGGAGGATGATGCATGGGCAAGCAAAACTCTTGATAAAGTTGATAACGCCTTTTGGGGGTCTATTCTTTTGTACATATATATATATATATATATATATATATATATATATATATATATATATATATATATATATATATATATATATATATATATATATATATATATATATATATATATATTTATATATATATGTATATACATATATATATATATATATATATATATATATATATATATATATATATATATATATATATATATATATATATATATATATATATATATATATATATATATATATTATGTACATTTTGATATGGATCTTGTTGTAGTTCAGGTTTTGTAGTACTGGGAGTTGTTAAGCGTATTTTCAGTTGTTTCTTGATATTTTATTAGTTATGACATAAAGTGTAATATTATTCAGACAAATAAAGACTAAAAAAGGTAATTAATGTTTGACTAAAAGGATTTCCGGGCCCACACTTTTACCTTTCCCTTCTCCTACTTCCCCGGGCCCACACTTTTACCTTCCCCTTCCCCTACTTCCCCCGGGCCCACACTTTTACCTTCCCCTTCCCCCTCCTTCCCCGGGCCCACACTTTTACCTTCCCCTTCCCCTACTTCCCCCGGGCCCACACTTTTACCTTCCCCTTCCCCCTCCTTCCCCGGGCCCACACTTTTACCTTTCCCTTCTCCTACTTCCCCGGGCCCACACTTTTACCTTCCCCTTCCCCCTCCTTCCCCGGGCCCACACTTTTACCTTCCCCTTCCCCTACTTCCCCGGGCCCACACTTTCACCTTCCCCTTCCCCTACTTCCCCGGGCCCACACTTTTACCTTCCCCTTCCCCTACTTCCCCGGGCCCACACTTTTACCTTCCCCTTCCCCTGCTTCCCCGGGCCCACACTTTTACCTTTCCCTTGTCCCTCCTTCCCCGGGCCCACACTTTTACCTTCCCCTTCCCCCTCCTTCCCCGGGCCCACACTTTTACCTTCCCTTCCCCCTCCCCTTCCCCGGGCCCACACTTTTACCTTCCCCTTCCCCTGCTTCCCCGGGCCCACACTTTTACCTCCCCCTTCCCCCTACTTCCCCGGGCCCACACTTTTACCTTTCCCTTCTCCTACTTCCCCGGGCCCACACTTTTACCTTCCCCTTCCCCTACTTCCCCCGGGCCCACACTTTTACCTTCCCCTTCCCCTACTTCCCCGGGCCCACACTTTTACCTCCCCCTTCCCCTGCTTCCCCGGGCCCATACTTTTACCTTCCCCCTTCCCCCTCCTTCCCCCCGCCCACACTTTTACCTTCCCTTTCCCCTCCTTCCCCGGGCCCACACTTTTACCTTCCCCTTCCCCTACTTCCCCCGGCCCACACTTTTACCTCCCCCTTGTCCCTCCTTCCCCGGGCCCACACTTTTACCTTCCCCTTCCCCTACTTCCCCGGGCCCACACTTTTACCTTCCCCTTGTCCCTCCTTCCCCGGGCCCACACTTTTACCTTCCCCTTCCCCTCCTTCCCCCGGGCCCACACATTTACCTTCCCCTTCCCCTACTTCCCCGGGCCCACACTTTAACCTCCCCCTTCCCCCGCTTCCCCGGGCCCACACTTTTACCTTTCCCTTCCCCTACTTCCCCGGGCCCACACTTTTACCTTCCCCTTCCCCTGCTTCCCCGGGCCCACACTTTTACCTTTCCCTTGTCCCTCCTTCCCCGGGCCCACACTTTTACCTTCCCCTTCCCCCTCCTTCCCCTTCCCCTACTTCCCCGGCCCACACTTTTACCTTCCCCTTCCCCTGCTTCCCCTTCCCCTACTTCCCCGGGCCCACACTTTTACCTTCCCCTTCCCCCGCTTCTCCGGGCCCACACTTTTACCTTCCCCTTCCCCTACTTCCCCGGGCCCACACTTTTACCTTCCCCTTCCCCTGCTTCCCCGGGCCCACACTTTTACCTTCCCCTTCCCCCTCCTTCCCCGGGCCCACACTTTTACCTTCCCCTTCCCCTGCTTCCCCTTCCCCTACTTCCCCGGCCCACACTTTTACCTTCCCCTTCCCCTACTTCCCCCGGGCCCACACTTTTACCTTCCCCTTCCCCCTACTTCCCCGGGCCCACACTTTTACCTTCCCCTTCCCCTACTTCCCCCGGGCCCACACTTTTACCTTCCCCTTGCCTTACTTCCCCGGGCCCACACTTTTACCTTTCCCTTCCCCTGCTTCCCCGGGCCCACACTTTTACCTTTCCCTTTCCCTACTTCCCCGGGCCCACACTTCTACCTTCCCCTTCCCCCTCTTCCCCGGGCCCACACTTTTACCTTCCCCTTCCCCTGCTTCCCCGGGCCCACACTTTTACCTTTCCCTTGTCCCTCCTTCCCCGGGCCCACACTTTTACCTTCCCCTTCCCCCTCCTTCCCCGGGCCCACACTTTTACCTTCTACCTTCCCTTACTTCCCCGGGCCCACACTTTTACCTTCCCCTTCCCCCTACTCCCCGGGCCCACACTTTTACCTTCCCTTCCCCTACTTCCCCGGGCCCACACTTTTACCTTCCCCTTCCCCCTACTTCCCCGGGCCCACACTTTTACCTTCCCCTTCCCCTACTTCCCCGGGCCCACACTTTTACCTCCCCCTTCCCCTGCTTCCCCGGGCCCACACTTTTACCTTCCCCGGGCCCACACTTTTACCTTCCCCTTCCCCTACTTCCCCGGGCCCACACTTTTTCCTTCCCCTTCCCCGGGCCCACACTTTTACCTTCCCCTTCGGCTGCTTCCCCGGGCCCACACTTTTACCCTCCCCTTCCCCCTACTTCCCCGGGCCCACACTTTTACCTTCCCCTTCCCCCTACTTCCCCTTCCCTTCCCTACTTCCCCGGGCCCACACTTTTACCTTCCCCCTTCCCCTACTTCCCCGGGCCCACACTTTTACCTTCCCCTTCCCCTACTTCCCCGGGCCCACACTTTTACCTTCCCCTTCCCCCTACTTCCCCGGGCCCACACTTTTACCTTCCCCTTCCCACCTTCCCCTTCCCCCTACTTCCCGGGCCCACACTTTTACCTTCCCTTCCCCGGGCCCACACTTTTACCTTCCCCTTCCCCCTCCTTCCCCGGGCCCACACTTTTACCTTCCCCTTCCCCGGGCCCACACTTTTACCTTCCCCTTCCCCCTCCTTCCCCGGGCCCACACTTTTACCTATCCTTCCCCGGGCCCACACTTTTACCTTCTACCTTCCCTTACTTCCCCGGGCCCACACTTTTACCTTCCACAACGACGCAAATCCAAATAAATCGGTGCATTACGCAAGCACAGTGAACAAAGAACGGCGTTTTTTATCGCAATAACGAGTATATATGTCACGGGAACCACGATGAAGAAATGTTAGCGAATGTCAGCAATGTGACTGTTTATATCCGGTGTATTATCTGTTGTTATTGTTGCTTTTGATGTTTATTTATTTTCAATTTGCTATTCCCCTTTCTTACTTACACTCTATAACCAGTCTATGCATGCTATACAAAGCTATATTTCTTTATTTTCTTATTCTTTATTCCTTCTTTTATTCTTCTCCATTCATTACTCCGGCCCGGCATGTCACTCACGCCCTGTCATCCAGCCTGCGCATGACGTCAGACCCATCCATCAGTCTCCTCGCATGTCACCCATGACATGACACTCCACTTCAGTAGGTTCGAGTGCCTAATCATGTGATATTGCAGCTCCTCGATCCACTCCTCAAAAATGAGAGTGAGAGTATGAGTGGCCGTGTGGGAGGAAGAGAGAGAGAAAGAGAAAGGAAGGGGAGAGGGGAAGGGGGAGAAGGAGAGAACGGGATGGATAGAGGGGGTGAGGGAGTGGGAGATAATGGGATGAAGAGAGGAGGGAGAGTAGGAGAGAATGGGATGGAGATAGTGGGAGGGAGAGGAGAGGATGGGATGGAGAGAGGGAGAGTAGGAGAGAATGGGATGGAGAGAGGAAGAGAAAGGAGGGGAAGAGGGGAAGAG
>NC_091549.1:1986500-1989000 GCF_042767895.1 Penaeus vannamei
TTGATAAGTTGATGGAAAATAATTGATAAGTTGATGGAAAATACTTGATAAGTTGGTGGAAAATAATTGATAAGTTGGTGGAAAATAATTGATAAGTTGGTGGAAAATAATTGATAAGTTGGTGGAAAATAATTGATAAGTTGGTGGAAAATAATTGATAAGTTGGTGGAAAATAATTGATAAGTTGGTGGAAAATAATTGATAAGTTGGTGGAAAATAATTGATAAGTTGGGGAATGTGTGAGTGAATGTAAGTATAGTGTGTTTCGTTCATGTCTCCGTTAGTATGTGTGCTTACGTGTGTTTGTGTTTGAGTGTTTGTGTGTGCGAGCGTGAGTGTGTGTGTGTGTGTGTGTGTTTTGTGTTTGTGTACGAGCTCGTGTGTGTGTGTGTGCGTGTGAGTGTGTTTATGTGTATGAATGTTTACGTGAACTAGCATTTAACAAAAAGTTTTATAAAATGTGGCTAACTTATTTTCATATGTGCGTGGATATTACATGTGCACAAACGTATATCCATACATATAACATTAATATTTTTCCTACTAACACCTCAACAATTTTTCTTGTATAACAAATTTCATCAAGAACGTAATAGGGCGGGGGGGGGGGGGTATAGGAAGTTAGAAAGAAGAAAGGAAAGGCAGAGAAAGGGAAGGAATGAGAGAGCAGGGAAGGGGGAGGGAGGATAAAGGGACTAGGAAAGAGAAAACGAAGGAGAGAAGTTGATAAGAAAATCTTTTAGAGTTACGGAGGTGAGATAGGTAGAAAGAGGAGAGAAGAAAGAATAATTGAGGAGGGAAGGTGGTGGAGAAACGAGGGCAGAGAAGGAGAAAGGAGTGGAGAGGAGGGAAGATAAAGAAAGACCAAGGAAAGGGGAAGGAAAGGGCAGAAGAGAAGAAAAAAGGAGGAACAAAGATAAGAAGAAAGAAGGAACAGCAAAGAAAAGAATCAAGAAGGAACAACAAAGAGAAAAAGAAAAGAGGAACAACAAAGAGAAGAAGAAAAGAGGAACAACAAAGAGAAGAAGAAAAAAGGAACAACAAAGAGAAGAAGAAAAGAGGAACAACAGAGAGAAGAAGAAAAGAGGAACAACAAAGAGAAGAAGAAAAGAGGAACAACAAAGAGAAGAAGAAAAGAGGAACAACAAAGAGAAGAAGAAAAGAGGAACAACAAATTAAAGAAGAGAAGATAAACAGCAAAGAGAAAAATAAAGGAGGAACAACAAAGAGAAGAAGAAAGAAGGAACAACAAAGAGAAGAAGAAAGAAGAAACAGCAAAGAGAAGAAGAAAAGAGGAACAACAAATAGAAGAATCAAGAAGGAACAACAAATAGAAGAATCATGAAGGAACAACAAATAGAAGATGAAAGGAGGAACAACAAATAGAAGAATAAAGGAGGCACAACAAATAGAAGATGAAAGGAGGCACAACAAAGAGAAGAACAAAATATGGAACAGCAAAGAGAAGGTGGATAAGCAGGGAAGCGGAAGAGGGAAGCAGAGAAGAGACGAGAAGGAAAGCGAGGACAAAACACCTATTGTCAACTCGAATCTCAAATTAATTCCCCGGTCTCTGTTTTTGACAACCTGGAAATGAGTTTATCAGACACGTTCGAGAGACCAAAAGGACTTGTGCATTTCAATCCCATAAACAGATTCCCTTGTTATCGCGACCATGAAAAGAAGACCATGGTGTTATGAAAGGAAAATGACGTCGCTGGAAGGATTGGTTTAGTAGATGTCGCTGGAATAATTTCTTTGGAAAACTTGTGTAAGTAATTTCATGAGGGGGGGGGGGGGGGGGATTGCGAGAGGTTATTCATGATTAGATAAAATTGTCCCGAAAGTTTTGAGGAAAATATTTACAACGTGCCTGGGGAATATGTCCAGGATATCCTTGCAGGTTCTTGGTAAATTTTAAACAGGGAAAAATGTAAGAGTCTTACCTTACTTGCCTTACGGTAAGACTCTGCATATACCCCCTCCCTCCCTGTCAACCCCTGTCTGTCCCCTACACACCCTCTCTCCCCCTGCCCTCTGTTACTGTCCCCATCAACCACCTCCTCCCTACAGAACTCTCCTCCCCGCTTACTGTTCCCCTATCGATCCCTCCCCTCCCCTACACCTCCCACCCCTGGCCATTTTACTGTCCCCCTATCAATCCCCTCCTCCCTTTCTACACCTCCCCTCCCACCGCCCATTTTACTGTCCCCTGTCAACCACCCTCCCCTACACCCTCCTCCCTCCGTCTCTTTTACTGTCCCCATATCAACCCTCCCTCCCCTACACCCTCTCCGTCCTTTTACTTGTTCTCTAATAACCCCTCCTCCTTACACCCCTCCCCTTCTTTGTACTGTCCCTTATTATCAACCCCTCCTTCTACACCTCCTTGAAAATTGTCCTCTATCACCCCCTCCCCCTTCCCACACCCCCGCCCTCTCTTTTACCGTCCTTTCCCTTAGTACTCAACCTTGAGACGCTGTCGCTATCTTCAGTAATT
>NC_091549.1:1999000-2011500 GCF_042767895.1 Penaeus vannamei
ATCTCCACAAAGGAACACCAGGTGGCAACATCGTGCACTGGATCCCCCGATTCTAATAATGAAGACGACGAGGCTGAGCACGCGGGAGATGAAGGGAGATGATGATGCTCGAGATGATGATGCTGGCGATGGTGAGAGAAACGGATGACGAATTTTGGAGGAGTTGTGGTTGTGGTGCCCGGAAGGGGGAGTCATGGATAGTGATGATAGGGTGGTATTGTGGGTGTGGTGATAGCTATGATGGTTTTGATAATGGGAGTAATTGTGAATGTGATGATAATGATTATAAGAATGATGATAATGATGATAATAGTAATGATAATGATAATAATAGTAATGATAATGACAACTATCATGATAATAATGATAATAATAGTAATGATAATGATAACTATCATGATGATAATGATAATAATAGTAATGATAATGATAATAAAAGTAATGATAATGATAACTATCATGATTATAATGATAATACTAGTAATGATAATGACAATAATGGTAATAATAATAATCATAACAATTATGATAATAACAATGATAATGATAATGATGATAATAGCAATAATGAAAATAATGATAATGATAATACTGATTAAGATAAGCACGATAATAATAATGACAATAATATAAATGATAATAATGATAACAGCCATAAAAGTCGCAATGATAATTATTATTGTTGTTATCATTATGATGATAACAGTAATAGTAATAATAATGATAGCATCAATAATAACAACAATAATGATGACAAAACTGAAAATGATAATAATAAAAATCGTTATTATTGTCAATATCAAAATAATTGTTATGACAATTATGATAATGATGAAAAAATACTAGTGATATAATCATAACAATAATTATAACTGTGGCGATAATACTAGTGATATCAATAATGATAATGATAGCAGTAATGACAATGAAATGGTAATATTGGTAATGGTTATGATAAGAATGATGGTGATTTGAAATGATGATAAAGAAAACAATACTAATGATGATAAAAAATATAATATCAATGACAATGATAAAATAATGATATCAATGATCATAACACTGTTAACATTGTTGATGGTAATGATGGTGATGTTAATTATGGTGATGATTATAGTAATGAAACACACACAAACACACAAACACACAAACACACACAACAACACACCCGCACAAACACCCTCACAACACAAACACACACACACACAACCCCCCCCCACACACACACAACAACAACAAACACAAACACACCCACACACACCCAAACACACACAGCAACACACACACACAACAACACAAAGACACACACACACACACACACAACACTACCCCCCCACACACACACACACATACACAACAACAACAACAACACACACACAACACTACCCCCACACATACACAACAACACACCCAAACACACAAACACATACACACCCACACACAACACCCCCCCTCCCCACCCACACACACACACCCAAACACACCCAAACACACAAACACACACACACACATCCACACACACAACAAACACACAAACACACACAACAACGACACACACACACCCAAACACAAACACATACACATCCACATCCATCCCCCTCACCCCACCCCCTTCCTTCCCTCGAGAGCGTCTTCCCGAGCCGGCGTGTCCCCTTTAGAACCTCTTTCGGCACAAAGGAAGCGAAACCCTTAATCAAGAGGCTTTGCGCAGCTCTCCGGCCCTGAATTCATTGTCATGTGGAGCTCAATCCCACTGAGCTCACTACATAAGCATTAATTCGTTTATGTTGGAAGTTGGAGGAGGTTGGAGGACGGTGAAAATGGGAGGTCGAAACGGGTAGGGAATTGTGTATGCAATCCGGTGCATGTTTTCATTTATTTATTTTATTTTTTATTTTTTATTTTTTCTTCTTCTTCTTCTTCTTCTTCTTTTTCTTTTTCTTTTTCTTTTTCTTCTTCTTCTTCTTCTTTTCTTTTCTTTTTCTTTCTTTCATTTCTTCTTTTTATGTCTTTCTTTTCTTCTGCTTCTTCTTCTTTTTTCTCCTTCTTCTTCTGTCTTTCTTTCTTTCTTGCTATCTCTCTTTCTTTTCTTCCGCTTCTTCTTCTTCTACTTCTACTTTTTCTTCTTGTTGTATTTCTTCTTCTTCTCCTTCATTTTCTTCTTCTTCTTCTTTTTCTTTTATTTCTTCTTCCTCTTCTTCCTATTGAATCAGATTTTGTCCATGGAAATATAGGAGTGACGGGAAAACAAAGCAAAACAAACAAACAAAAACGATCGAAGCCAAAGAGTGACCCAAAACCTGTGTCTGAATTAACTCCAACACTCCGGCCGGGCCCACACTTTCCCCTCCATCAAGCCAGGACCTTAAAGGCGCGACGACCGGGCCCACACTTTCCCCTCCACCAAGCCAAGACCGGGCCCACACTTTCCCCTCCACCAAGCCAGGACATTAAAGGCGCGACGACCGGGCCCACACTTTCCCCTCCACCAAGCCAGGACATTAAAGGCACTACGACCGGGCCCACACTTTCCCCTCCACCAAGCCAAGACCGGGCCCACACTTTCCCCCTCCAGCAAGCCAGGACATTAAAGGCACTACGACCGGGCCCACACTTTCCCCTCCACCAAGCCAAGACCGGGCCCACACTTTCCCCCTCCACCAAGCCAGGACATTAAAGGCACTACGACCGGGCCCACACTTTCCCCTCCACCAAGCCAGGACATTAAAGGCGCGACGACCGGGCCCACACTTTCCCCTCCACCAAGCCAAGACCGGGCCCACACTTTCCCCCTCCACCAAGCCAGGACATTAAAGGCGCGACGACCGGGCCCACACTTTCCCCCTCCACCAAGCCAGGACATTAAAGGCACGACGACCGGGCCCACACTTTCCCCCTCCACCAAGCCAGGACATTAAAGGTGCGACGACCGGGCCCACACTTTCCCCCTCCACCAAGCCAGGACATTAAAGGCGCGACGACCGGGCCCACACTTTCCCCCTCCACCAAGCCAGGGCATTAAAGGCGCAACAACCGGGCCCACACTTTCCCCTCCACCAAGCCAGGGCATCAAAGGCGCGACGACCGGGCCCACACTTTCCCCTCCACCAAGCCAAGACTGGGCCCACACTTTCCCCCTCCACCAAGCCAGGACATTAAAGGCGCGACGACCGGGCCCACACTTTCCCCCTCCACCAAGCCAGGACATTAAAGGCGCGACGACCGGGCCCACACTTTCCCCTCCACCAAGCCAGGGCATCAAAGGCGCGACGACCGGGCCCACACTTTCCCCTCCACCAAGCCAGGGCATCAAAGGCGCGACGACCGGGCCCACACTTTCCCCCTCCACCAAGCCAGGACATTAAAGGCGCGACGACCGGGCCCACACTTTCCCCTCCACCAAGCCAGGGCAATAAAGGCGCGACGACCGGGCCCACACTTTCCCCCTCCACCAAGCCAGGGCATTAAAGGCGCGACGACCGGGCCCACACTTTCCCCCTCCACCAAGACAGGACATTAAAGGCGCGACGACCGGGCCCACACTTTCCCCTCCACCAAGCCAGGACATTAAAGGCGCGACGACCGGGCCCACACTTTCCCCTCCACCAAGCCAGGGCATTAAAGGCGCGACGACCGGGCCCACACTTTCCCCTCCACCAAGCCAGGGCATTAAAGGCACCACGACCGGGCCCACACTTTCCCCTCCACCAAGACAGGACATTAAAGGCGCGACGACCGGGCCCACACTTTCCCCTCCACCAAGCCAGGGCAATAAAGGCGCGACGACCGGGCCCACACTTTCCCCTCCACCAAGCCAAGGCATTAAAGGCGCGACGACCGGGCCCACACTTTCCCCCTCCACCAAGCCAGGACAGTAAAGGCGCGACGACCGGGCCCACACTTTCCCCTCCACCAAGCCAGGGCATTAAAGGCGCGACGACCGGGCCCACACTTTCCCCCTCCACCGAGCCAAGACATTAAAGGCGCGACGACCGGGCCCACACTTTCCCCCTCCACCAAGCCAGGGCATTAAAGGCGCGACGACCGGGCCCACACTTTCCCCTCCACCAAGCCAGGGCATTAAAGGCGCGACGACCGGGCCCACACTTTCCCCTCCACCAAGCCAGGGCATTAAAGGCGCGACGACCGGGCCCACACTTTCCCCTCCACCAAGCCAGGGCATTAAAGGCGCGACGACCGGGCCCACACTTTCCCCTCCACCAAGCCAGGGCATTAAAGGCACCACGACCGGGCCCACACTTTCCCCTCCACCAAGACAGGACATTAAAGGCGCGACGACCGGGCCCACACTTTCCCCTCCACCAAGCCAGGGCAATAAAGGCGCGACGACCGGGCCCACACTTTCCCCTCCACCAAGCCAAGGCATTAAAGGCGCGACGACCGGGCCCACACTTTCCCCTCCACCAAGCCAGGACAGTAAAGGCGCGACGACCGGGCCCACACTTTCCCCTCCACCAAGCCAGGGCATTAAAGGCGCGACGACCGGGCCCACACTTTCCCCCTCCACCGAGCCAAGACATTAAAGGCGCGACGACCGGGCCCACACTTTCCCCCTCCACCAAGCCAGGGCATTAAAGGCGCGACGACCGGGCCCACACTTTCCCCCTCCACCAAGCCAGGACATTAAAGGCGCGACGACCGGGCCCACACTTTCCCCCTCCACCAAGCCAGGGCATTAAAGGCGCGACGACCGGGCCCACACTTTCCCCCTCCACCAAGCCAGGACATTAAAGGCACGACGACCGGGCCCACACTTTCCCCCTCCGCCAAGCCAGGGCATTAAAAGCGCGACGACCGGGCCCACACTTTCCCCCTCCACCAAGCCAGGACATTAAAGGCACTATGACCGGGCCCACACTTTCCCCCTCCGCCAAGCCAGGGCATTAAAAGCGCGACGACCGGGCCCACACTTTCCCCCCCCACCAAGCCAGGGCATTAAAGGTGCGACGACCGGGCCCACACTTTCCCCTCCACCAAGCCAGGACATTAAAGGCACTATGACCGGGCCCACACTTTCCCCCTCCGCCAAGCCAGGGCATTAAAAGCGCGACGACCGGGCCCACACTTTCCCCCTCCACCAAGCCAGGGCATTAAAGGCACAACAACCGGGCCCACACTTTCCCCTCCAACAAGCCAGGACATTAAAGGCACTATGACCGGGCCCACACTTTCCCCCTCCGCCAAGCCAGGGCATTAAAAGCGCGACGACCGGGCCCACACTTTCCCCCTCCACCAAGCCAGGGCATTAAAGGCACAACAACCGGGCCCACACTTTCCCCTCCACCAAGCCAGGACATTAAAGGCACTATGACCGGGCCCACACTTTCCCTCTCCACCAAGCCAGGACATTAAAGGCACGACGACCGGGCCCACACTCTCCCCCTCCACCAAGCCAGGGCATCAAAGGCGCGACGACCGGGCCCACACTTTCCCCTCCACCAAGCCAGGACATTAAAGGCATGACGACCGGGCCCACACTTTCCCCTCCACCAAGCCAGGATATTAAAGGCACGACGACCGGGCCCACACTTTCCCCTCCACCAAGCCAAGACATCAAAGGCACAGCGACCGGGCCCACACTTTCCCCTCCACCAAGCCAGGACATTAAAGGCGCGACGACCGGGCCCACACTTTCCCCTCCACCAAGCCAAGACATCAAAGGCACAGCGACCGGGCCCACACTTTCCCCTCCACCAAGCCAGGACATTAAAGGCGCGACGACCGGGCCCACACTTTCCCCTCCACCAAGCCAAGACCGGGCCCACACTTTCCCCTCCACCAAGCCAAGACCGGGCCCACACTTTCCCCTCCACCAAGCCAAGACCGGGCCCACACTTTCCCCTCCACCAAGCCAAGACCGGGCCCACACTTTCCCCCTCCACCAAGCCAGGACATTAAAGGCACGACGACCGGGCCCACACTTTCCCCCTCCACCGAGCCAGGACATTAAAGGCGCGACATACACACGAAACAGCCACGGAGGCGACGAGACACGACGGCGCAGCCACCGACCTACTTCATCTCGGCTTAATTAGCTGTCGGATTGGCAAAGGTGCGCTTGTCATTTGTCTGCGAGAATTAAATTACCTGGAGGGGGATGGAGCGTCGTTAGGAGTGTGACGTCACTGGCAGGTCGAGAGATGACAATGTAAAAAAAAAAATAATAATAATAATAATAATCAGATGATGATGATGGTGATTGTGATGATGATGATGGTGATTGTGATGATGATGAAGGTGATTGTGATGATGGTGATTGTGATGATGAAAAGCGTTAGGGTAGATGAAATGAAAATGATCATTATCATCATCTGTTGCTTCTCCTGCTACCGATGATGATGATGAGGATGTAACGATGATGATGGTGATGATGATGATAATGGTATGATAATGGTATGATGATATGATGGTGGTGGTGATGGTGATGATGATGATGAAAATGAAAATGGCTATGATGATGAGGAGGACTATTAATATGATGATTATGACGATGATAATCATAAGGATGAGGATGGTGATGATAATGATGAGGATGACTATGAAGAAAGCGATGATGATGACGACGACGAAGATGGTGATGAAGATGACTATGAAAACGGTGACGATGATGACGACGAAGATGAAGATGACAATGAGATTACCAAATGATAACGATAACAATACATTCATAATCAGAACCAACAATAACTCACTATACACGACCTCAACGCATGCACACTCTCTCAACATAGATCAGCTGATCCGTAAAGCTTCCAGTGACGTCACAAAAAGACCACGAACACGCCAAAGGGAAAAGGGAAGACATAGAAGCACACGAGATGAGAGAGAGGAGGAGACAAAGATATATATATATATATATATATATATATATATATATAGAGAGAGAGAGAGAGAGAGAGAGAGAGAGAGAGAGAGAGAGAGAGAGAGAGAGAGAGAGAGAGAGAGAGAGAGAGAGAGTAGAGACAGTTTTGAGAGTGAGAGAGAGAGTAGAGACAGTTGAGAGAGTAGAGACAGTTTTGAGCGTGAGAGAGAGAGTAGAGACAGTTGAGAGAGAGAGAGAAGGGGAGGGAGAAGGAGAGAGTGAGAGAGAGAGAGAGAGAGAGAGAGAAAGAGTAGAGACAGTTGAGAGAGTGAGAGAAGGGGAGGGAGAAGGAGAGAAGAGAGAGAAAGAGAGAGAGAGAGAGAAAGATAGAGAGAGAGAGAGAGAGAGGAGAGAATATAAGAACGGGGACTGCCTTCGGTCTCTGAATCAAGCCGGATTACGGTGGGAGAGCGTTTTGGCGAGGTTCTGTTCTAGCCAAGTTGTCTTGCTTGAGCTTGGTCGGATGGCGGTTTCGGGGTCTGAAATATTCGTGAGATTTTCCGTTGATTGATTTTACTTAATTGGAAATTAAAGATATGCACAAATTAATAAGAAATGAAAGATATGCACAAATTGATAAGAAATTAAAGATATGCACAAATTAATAAGAAATTAAAGATATGCACAAATTGATAAGAAATTAAAGATATGCACAAATTAATAAGAAATTAAAGATATGCACAAATTAATAAGAAATTAAAGATATGCACAAAATAATAAGAAATTAAAGATATGCACAAATTGATAAGAAATGAAAGATATGCACAAATTAATAAGAAATTAAAGATATGCACAAATTAGTAAAAATTAAAGATATGCACAAATTAATAAGAAATTAAAGATATGCACAAATTAATAAGAAATTAAAGATATGCACAAATTAATAAGAAATTAAAGACATGCACAAATTAATAAGAAATTAAAGATATGCACAAATTGATAAGAAATGAAAGATATGCACAAATTAATAAGAAATGAAAGATACGCACAAATTAATAAAAAAAATTAAAGATATGCACAAATAGATAAGAAATTAAAGATATGCACAAATTAATAAGAAATTTAAAATATGCACAAATTAATAAGAAATTAAATATATGCACAAATTGATGAGAAATTAAAGATATGCACAAATTAATAATAAAAAGATATGCACAAATTAATAAGAAATTAAAGATATGTACAAATTAATCAGAAATTAATGATATGCACAAATTAATAAGAAATTAAAGATATGCGCAAATTAATAAGAAATGAAAGATATGCACAAATTGATAAGAAATTAAAGATATGCACAAATTAATCAGAAATTATATACACAAATTAATAAGAAATTAAAGATATGCACAAATTAATCAGAAATTATATACACAAATTAATAAGAAATTAAAGATATGCACAAATTAATAAGAAATGAAAGATATGCACAAATTAATCAGAAATTATATACACAAATTATTAAGAAATTAAAGATATGCACAAATTGATAAGAAATTAAAGATATGCACAAATTGATAAGAAATTAAAGATATGCACAAATTAATAAGAAATTAAAGATATGCACAAATTAATAAGAAATTAAAGATATGCACAAATTAATAAGAAATTAAAGATATGCACAAATTAATAAGAAATTAAAGATAAGCACAAATTAATAAGAAATTAAAGATATGCACAAATTAATAAGAAATTAAAGATATGCACAAAATGATAAGAAATTAAAGATATGCTCAAATTAATAAGAAATTAAAGATAAGCACAAATTAATAAGAAATTAAAGATATGCACAAATTAATGAAATTAAAGATATGCACAAAATAATAAGAAATGAAAGATATGCACAAATTATTAAGAAATTAAAGATATGCACAAATTGATAAGAAATTAAAGATATGCACAAATTATTAAGAAATTAAAGATATGCACAAATTGATAAGAAATTAAAGATATGCACAAATTACTAAGAAATTAAAGATATGCACAAATTGATAAGAAATTAAAGATATGCACAAATTAATAAGAAATTAAAGATATGCACAAATTAATAAGAAATTAAAGATATGCACAAATTGATAAGAAATTAAAGATATGCACAAATTGATAAGAAATTAAAGATATGCACAAATTAATAAGAAATTAAAGATATGCACAAATTGATAAGAAATTAAAGATATGCACAAATTAATAAGAAATTAAAGATATGCACAAATTAATAAGAAATTAAAGATATGCACAAATTAATAAGAAATTAAAGATATGCACAAATTAATAAGAAATTAAAGATATGCACAAATTAATAAGAAATTAAAGATATGCACAAATTGATAAGAAATTAAAGATATGCACAAATTATTAAGAAATTAAAGATATGCACAAATTGATAAGAAATTAAAGATATGCACAAATTATTAAGAAATTAAAGATATGCACAAATTGATAAGAAATTAAAGATATGCACAAATTACTAAGAAATTAAAGATATGCACAAATTAATAAGAAATTAAAGATATGCACAAATTAATAAGAAATTAAAGATATGCACAAATTAATAAGAAATTAAAGATATGCACAAATTAATAAGAAATTAAAGATATGCACAAATTAATAAGAAATTAAAGATACGCACAAATTGATAAGAAATTAAAGATATGCGCAAATTAATAAAAAATTAAAGATATGCACAAATTAATAAGAAATTAAAGATATGCACAAATTAATAAGAAATTAAAGATAAGCACAAATTAATAAGAAATTAAAGATATGCACAAATTGATAAGAAATTAAAGATATGCACAAATTGATAAGAAATTAAAGATATGCACAAATTAATAAGAAATTAAAGATATGCACAAATTAATAAGAAATTAAAGATATGCACAAATTGATAAGAAATTAAAGATATGCACAAATTAATAAGAAATTAAGGATATGCACAAATGAAAAATAAGAAATAAGACGTAAAGCAAATATGAGAAAATATACTTTCGAGAATTCATTAGAATACTTTGATAACGATAGTGTTATTTATTCCTCACATATATATATATATATATATATATATATATATATATATATATATATATATATATATATATATATATATATATATATATATATATATATATATATATATATATATATATATATATATATATATATATATATATATATATATATATATATATATATATATATATATATATATATATATCAGCAAGAGAACAAAAAGCTCCACACAGAGAGACTAACCCTTCCCTTCCCCCATCCTAATTAAACCTACACCACTTACCCCATCCCCTCCCCCACCTACCCATCCCTTACCCCCTCCCCCCCACCTACCCATCCCTTAACCCCTCCCCCCCACCTACCCATCCCTTACCCTAGTCTCCCCCACCTACTCATACCTTACCCCCTCCCCCCACCTACCCATCCCTTACCCCGTCCCCCCAACCTACCCATACCTTACCCCCTCCCCCCCACCTACCCATCCCTTACCCCCTCACCCCCCACCTACCCATACCTTACCCTAGTCTCCCCCACCTACCCATACCTTACCCCCCCCCACCTACCCATACCTTACCCTAGTCTCCCCACCTACCCATCCCTTACCCTCTCCCCCCTCCCCCTCACCTACCCATCCCATAACCCCTCCCCCCACCTACCCATCCCTTACCACCTCCCCCCCCACCCACCCATCCCTTACCCCCTCCCCCCCACCTACCCATACCTTACCCCCTCCCCCCACCTACCCATCCCTTACCCCCTCCCCCCACCTACCCATCCCTTACCCTAGTCTCCCCCACCTACCCATCCCTTACCCACCTACCCTCACCTACCCATACCTTACCCCCTCCCCCTCACCTACCCATCCCTTACCCCCTCCCCCCACCTACCCATACCTTACCCCAGCCTCCCCCCACCTACCCATCCCTCACCCTCTCCCCTCCACCTACCCATCCCTTACCCCCTCACCCCCACCTACCCATACCTTACCCCCTCCTCCCCCCTCCCCCTCACCTACCCATACCTTACCCCCTCCCCCCCACCCTCCCCCACCTACCCATCCCTTACCCCCTCCCCTCCCAACCCACCTACCCATACCTTACCCTAGTCCCCCCCCTCCCCCCACCCGCACCTTACCCTAGTCTCCCTACCTACCCCTCCCCCCCACCTACCCATCCCTTACCCCCTCCCCTCCCAACACACCTACCCATCCCTTACCCCAGCCTCCCCCATCCTTACCCTAGTCTCCCCTATCCTTACCCATGGAAACGCCCGTCCCACTCCGGCAGCTGGAAATGAGTACACATCACCCTTGGCTAATTGATTTGGGTCCTCGTCATATTCCCGAATAATTGCGCATTGGCTTGGGCAACGAAGGGTATAATGAGAGGGGAAGAGGGGGAAGGGGAGGGAAAGGTGATAATTTCTACCCTATTCATTTCCCTTTTTTTACCTTTTGGGGAGCGATAGGGTGGGTAATTTCGAGTTTGTTTACCTTTTGGGGTAGCGAAAAGGTGGATTTTTCTTTCTTTCTTTTTCTCTTTTTTTTTACCTTTTAGGGAGCGAAATGGTGGATTTTTCTTTCTTTCTTTTTCTCTTTCTTTCTTTTTCTTACCTTTTGGGGAGCGAAAAGGTGATCTTTTCTTTCTTCCTTTTTCTCTTTCTTTCTTTTTCTTACCTTTTGGGGAGCGAAAACGTGGATCTTTTCTTTCATTCTTTCTTTCTCTTACCTTTTAGGGAGCGACAGGGAAGGTGAGGGAGAGGGCGATAAGGAAGGGAGGAGGAGAGAGTTGTAAGGGGAGAGAAGGCTGTGAGGGAAAAATAAGAAAGAAAGTGAGGGATTATGAGAGATAAGAGAGGGAGAGAAAGAGTAGAGATGAAGTAGAGAGGGATAGGTAAATAACGGAGAGAGAGAGAAGGCAAAAGGAAGGGAAGGAATAGAAGGAGGTAAAGGATTGTGGAAGAAGGAGAGAGAATGTAAACATGAGAGAGGGAAAGAAAAGGAGAAAGATGAGGAAGAGGAGAAGAAATATAGAAAAAAAAACACAAAGGAAAGTGAGAGGGAAAAATTAAAACTATCAAGAAGAAAATGAGAAAAACGTTGAGATATGATAAAAAAAAAGGGAGGAGGAAAGGAAACAGATAAAAAGGAAGAAAGAAAAAGAGTGAAAACGAGAGAATTGGTAAAAGTAAGGAGAGCTAATGAATATAAGATACAGAAGTAAGGACAGAGGGAGGGCAAGAATTATGGAATAAAGGAAAAGAGAAAAGCTAAGAAAAGTAAAGCGAAAAGGTGGAAGGATAAGAGAAAGAAAGAGAGGAAGAGGAACAGAGAGATAGAAAAATATAAATAAATAAAAACAGAAAATAGTGTCGAAAAGGAAAAGGCATTAGTGTCAACATCTGAAGTGAATACGGAGATAAAAGAAAAAAGAAAAGAAAAAAGGGAAAAAGAGATTAAAAGGGAAGCGAACAAGAGGAGAGGAAATGGAAAATGACGAAGAAAAGAAAAAAATTGACAGAGAGAGAGAGGAAAAAATAGCTCTTCCTATTTTTTTTTTTTATTATTATTATTATTATTATAAGCTCTCCTCACACACTATATCTTCTCACT
>NC_091549.1:2024000-2029000 GCF_042767895.1 Penaeus vannamei
ATGTAGAGTTCAAAATTCTTTAAAATGCATTTGGAGTTCCGTCTCGAGGAAGTAAATAATTTGAGTTTTTCATTCGAAGATCAGAAGCGTTCCGAAGCTTCATTCTGCTGTTACATAATTTTTTTGCTTATGACTGTACTAAACCCTTCCGCTTAGGTTTCCCAGCTTGGGAACGGTTCATCAGCTTCGTCTTTCTTATTTTATAGGGTTTTAGATCATTTTATAATATATGTTCCCTTCGTTCATCAGCCTCGACTCCTGTATTCGAAACGTGTGCGAATTGAGAAGAGTGTGCGAATTGAGAAGTGTGTGCGTATTGAGAAGAGTGTGCGAATTGAGAAGTGTGTGCGGATTGAGAAGTGTGTACGAATTGAGAAGTGTGTGCGAATTGAGAAGTGTGTGCGAATTGAGAAGTGTGTGCGAATTGAGAAGTGTGTGCGAATTGAGAAGTGTGTGCGAATAAGGACGGGTGTTTCGATTACACGAGTCGAAACTGATTCATATTCAGTTCACGGGATGCACGGGACTGTTCGACTAAACAAGGGTCAGAAAAAAATATGTTTTTTGAAAAGATATATAGAGACTGCTTGATGAAATGGGAAATATGCAATTTCATTTTTAGTTTTGATTTAAGGTTAGTTTGGTCTTATAGTTTCTCTTATCTCCTGACATTTGTATGAAATGTCGCCAGTTTATCAGTTTTATTTCTCTTTCAATCTCAAAATGTTTCCTTGTGTTATATTATACATATAGTTATATATAGTTATGTACCTTTTTCTGTAAAACAATCTATCTCTTTGTCTCTCTCTCTCTCTCTCTCTCTCTCTCTCTCTCTCTCTCTCTCTCTCTCTCTCTCTCTCTCTCTCTCTCTTCTCTCTCTCTCTCTCTCTCTCTCTCTCTCTCTCTCTGTCTCTCTCTGTCTCTCTCTCTCTCTCTCTCTCTCTCTCTCTCTCTCTCTCTCTCTCTCTCTCTCTCTCTCTCTCTCTCTCTCTCTCTCTCTGTCTCTCTTTCGCAATGGAGAATTTGAAAAATTAATCATGTCTTGAAAATCTGTCAACAGTGAAAACTTGACTGATGAATAAGTTCCAAGTTGTGGGAGTTACTTCGTCTACTAAAAAAATAAAATAAAATAAAATAAAATAAAATAAAAAATAAAAAAAGCATTGAGTCCAATTAAAACACGTAATATGTCTCCTCCTCCTTCTCTTCCTCCTCCTTCTACTCCACCTCTTTCTCCTATTCTTCTTTCTCTTCCTCCTCCTTCTCTTCCTCCTCCTTCTACTCCACCTCTTTCTCCTATTCTTCTTTCTCTTCCTCCTCCTTCTCTTCCTCCTGCTCCTACTCCTCTTTCTCCTATTCTTCTTTCTCTTCCTCCTCCTTCTCTTCCTCCTGCCCCTACTCCCTCTTTCTCCTATTCTTCTTCTTCCTCCTCCTTCTTCCTCCTGCTCCTACCCTCTTTTCTCCAATTCTTCTTCCTCTTCCTCCCCCTTCCCTTCCTCCTCCCTCTACTCCACCTCTTTCTCCTATTCTTCTTTCTCTTCCTCCTCCTTCTCTTCCTCCTCCTACTCCACCTCTTTCTCCTATTCTTCTTTCTCTTCCTCCTCCCTTCCTCCTGCTCCTACCCTTCTTTTTCTCCCTATTCTTCCCTTCTCTTCCTCCTCCTTCTCTTCCTACTGCTCCTACTCCTCTTTCTCCTATTCTTCTTTCTCTTCCTCCTCCTTCTTTTCCTCCTGCTCCTACTCCTCTTTCTCCTATTCTTCCTTCTCTTCCTCCTGCTCCTACTCCTCTTTCTCCTGCTCCTACTCCTCTTTCTCCTATTCTTCCTTCTCTTCCTCCTGCTCCTACTCCTCCTTCTCCTCTTCTTCCTTCTCTTCCTCCTCTTTCTCCCCCTATTACGTTAAACATCTCTTCTCTCTTAGTTTACGTTTGGACGTTTCCTAAAAGCGACATCACGGTCTGTTTACAAAGGCGTGGCGGATTTGGTTCGGTGCCCTAAACGTGTCGAAAACATGTTGGACGTTTGTGTATTTTGAGGTAGAAGTAATTGTTATGTAAGTCGTGAGTTTTGTAATGCAGTTAAGTTTCTAGAAAGTGTTTAGATATAACGTGTTTTATTAAGTTTTCTGTGAGTCTGACGTTGGTATTTTGCAACGAGCTTTGAGGTACTTGTAGGAAAATAAGCATTCTTGATTTTTATTTTTAATTATATTATTTTCAAGTTCTCTTGTTTTTTATCATTGGCATTTTCCTTTTCTTTTCGATAAAGATATATTTATTCATGATTTTGTAATGTTTTGGTAGTTTTGCTTATTAAGATTTTTTTTTTATTACGTATCATAGTGAACATAGGTTATTTAAAACCTTATTTATTTCAATTAATTCTCGTTTGGATTAGACTAAATTAAAATAGCTTTGTTGTTTATGAAAATATACCTTTTGAATTTTCAGTAACGCAATTAAAAATACTTATAAAAGAAAACCTAAGAAAACATGAGTAAAACCGAGTCATTATATCTATATACCCATCTAATTAGACAGATAGAAGTACGTGTGTGTGTGTGTGTGTGTGTGTGTGTGTGTGTGTGTGTGTGTGTGTGTGTGTGTGTGTGTGTGTGTGTGTGTGTGTCTGTGTGTGTGTGTGCGTTTCAATTTGTTTATTTCCACACGGAAGTGTAAGACCGTGTGCGCTTGTACATCAAAAGCACTTTTAAACCTAAGAACGCCTTCCTTCCAACAATGCTTTCATGCGGCCTATCATCTCCCCCTCCCACCCTCCCACCACTACTTCCCCCAGAGCTTCCCCCATCCTCCCCTCCTCCCTACCTCTCCTTCCCCTACTTCCCCCGGAGCTCTCCCCTCCCCCTCCCCTCCCCCCCTTTCCCCTACTTCCCCTGGAGCTCCCATCCTCCCCTCCCCTCCCAGCCCCCCCTTCCCCTACTTCCCCCAGAGCTCCCTCCTTCCCCTCCCTCCCAGCCCCCCCTTCCCCTACGTCCCCCAGAGCTCCCATCCTCTCCCTCCTCCTCCCCATCCTCCCCTCCCTTACCCCCTCCCCCTCCCTAGGACCTCCCCTCTTCCCCCTCCTCCCTTCCCTTACCCCCTACCCCCTCCCTAGGACCTCCCCTCCTCCCCATCCTCCCCTCCCTTACCCCCTACCCCCTCCCTAGGACCTCCTCGGGACGGAAAGCTCATTCGCTCAAAGCTCCCTGCTCTTTGAAGTTGGCCCTCGTCTCACTGCGAGGGGATTTATGCAGAGAGGGAGAGAGAGGGAGCGCTTAACTAGCGGTGAAAATGCTGCTAAACGTCATTATTTGTGTTGCTGGGACCGCCCTTGCCTTTTTGCTTTCTCTACTGTTCTCGGGTTTATTTTCATACTGTTTTTTTTTTTTTTAACTTTCTCTCTCTCTCTCTCTCTCTCTCTCTCTCTCTCTCTCTCTCTCTCTCTCTCTCTCTCTCTCTATCTATCTATCTATCTATCTCTTCTTCTCTCTTCTCTCTCTCTCTCTCTCTCTCTACTCTTCTTCTTCTTCTTTTCTTCTTCTTCTTTTCTTTTCTTTCTTTCTTTTTTTAGATGTAACGTGAGGTTGTGAGTTTGAGATGGAATTTGGTATGCAGTGTTACGCTATAAGGAGGAGGATGTTAAATACTTCATGGTGTAGTATGAGATAAAACATTTTATGCGTTTCTTTGTTTTTTGTTTTGTTTTTGACGCTCTCTTCCTCTTAATTCGCCTCCGCCTCCTCCTCCTCCTCCTCCTCCTCCTTCTCCTCCTCCTTCTCCTCTTCCTCCTCCTCCTCCTCCTCTTCCTCCTCTTCCTCCTCCTCCTCCTCCTCCTCTTCCTCCTCCTCCTCCTCCTCCCTCCTCCTTCTCCTCTTCCTCCTCCTCCTCCTCCTCTTCCTTATATTCTCCTCCACCTCCTCCTCTTCCTCCTCCTCCTCTTCCTCCTCCTCCTCCTCCTCCTCTCCTCCTCCCCTACCTCACCTTCCTCCTCCTCCTCCCTCCTCTCCACCTCCTCCTCCTCCTCCTCCCCTTCCATCTAATTCACCTCCTCCTCCTCCTTCTCCTACTCCTCCCCTTCACCTTATTCACCTCCTCCTCCTCCTCCCCTTCCTCCTCCTTCTCCTCCTCTTCCCCTTCCTCCACTTTCTCCGCCGCCTCCTCCTCCTCCTTCCCATTCCAACTCTCTACCTCCTCCTCCTCTTTCTCCGCCTCCTCCTCCTCTTCCTCCTCCTCCTCCTCCTCCTCCTCCTCCTCCTCTCCTCCTCCCTACCTACCTTCCTCCTCCTCCTCCACCACCACCACCTCCCTCCTCTCCTCCTCCCCTACCTCACCTTCCTCCTCCTCCCTCCTCCTCCACCTCCCTACCTCACCTTATTCCTCCTCCTTCCTCTCCACCTCCTCCTCCTCCTCCTCCTCCCCTTCCATCTAATTCACCTCCTCCAAGACAATTATGGTGAGGAAGAAGGATTCAAGGAAGGCGGTAATGTCGATCCAGAAAGAAATTAGCAATAAATGAGCGAAAAGAAGGAATTAAAAGGAAGGTGCACATCGTTGGATTAAATTATGGTGTTGTTGTTATGATGTGTTATCGTTTTGTTGATATTGTTGTTGTATCATCTGTTGTTGGCTGTTTTAGTTATAATCACCATAATTACTATCAAAAGTAGGGGTATCAGTGTTAATGTTATTATTATCATTCTTATCATTATTGTTTTCATCGGTTTTAACGATTCTGAGGCTAATGTTACCATGGTCAAAATTATCATTATCATTATTGTTATTATTGTGATTATTATTAGTAGTAATTAGTAGTAATAGTTGTTGAGGTATGATTGTTATTGTTATTGTAGCAGTTATTATGATTATTGTTGCCGTTTTTTATTACTATTATGATTTTTGTCGTTGATGTTATAATATTAGTAATAGTAGCTTGTATTGTTATTGTTATTATTTTTATTATCATCACCATACCGTCTTCATAAGCATCATCATCATCATCATCA
>NC_091549.1:2036500-2039000 GCF_042767895.1 Penaeus vannamei
TTGGGCTTTTAGGCTTCCTCCCTCTGTCCTTCGCGTAATGTGCTTACATGTGTACGTATATTGTGTGCGTGTGTGTGTACGTATGTCGTGTGCGTGTGTGTGTGCGTATATTGTGTGCGTGTGTGTGTGTGTGTGTGTGCGTGTGTATGTACGTATATCTTGTGCGTGTGTGTGTTCGTATATTGTGTGCGTGTGTGTGTACGTATATTGTGTGCGTGTGTGTGTACGTATATTGTGTGCGTGTGTGTGTACGTATATCGTGTGCGTGTGTGTGTACGTATATCGTGTGCGTGTGTGTGTACGTATATCTTGTGCGTGTGTGTGTACGTATATCTTGTGCGTGTGTGTGTGCGTATATTGTGCGTGTGTGTGTACGTATGTCTTGTGCGTGTGTGTGTTCGTATATTGTGTGCGTGTGTGTGTATGTGTATCTTGTGCGTGTGTGTGTACGTATTTCGTGTGCGTGTGTGTGTACGTATATCGTGTGCGTGTGTGTGTATGTATATCTTGTGTGTGTGTGTGTGCGTATATCGTGTGCGTGTGTGTGTATGTATATCTTGTGCGTGTGTGTGTACGTATATCTTGTGCGTGTGTGTGTACGTATATCGTGTGAGTGTGTGTGTATGTATATCTTGTGCGTGTGTGTATACGTATATCTTGTGCGTGTGTGTGTACGTATATTGTGTGCGTGTGTGTGTATGTGTATCGTGTGCGTGTGTGTGTACGTATATCGTGTGCGTGTGTGTGTACGTACATCTTGTGAGTGTGTGTGTACGTATATCGTGTGCGTGTGTGTGTTCGTATATTGTGTGCGTGTGTGTGTACGTATATCTTGTGCGTGTGTGTGTACGTATATCTTGAGCGTGTGTGTGTACGTATATCTTGTGCGTGTGTGTGTACGTATATTTTGTGCGTGTGTGTACGTATATTGTGTGCGTGTGTGTGTACGTATGTAGATATGTATACCGTATGTGTTTATAGCGATGTATACTTACATAGAAATAATTGCATATTTATATGTGCATAGTACACATAAACGCATTTACATACATATGATACATACACATAACTGCACAGACAGATAAGTATGCTTATGAATTAGCTCACGCTCATACACATATGCATAAGCAAAAATGCATACATACTCACACAAAAATATATGAATTTCTTTCCCTCTATTTCACACCCTTTCCTCCTCCTCCTCCTCCCCGCCCTCCCATTCTACCGTTCTTAAATATTTACTTCCCTCTTCCCTTCCTCTCTCTCTCTCTCTCTCTCTCTCTCTCTCTCTCTCTCTCTCTCTCTCTCTCTCTCTCTCTCTCTCTCTCTCTCTCTCTCTCTCTCTCTCCTTCATCCCCTCCTTGTCCTTTCCCCCTTTCCCTTTCCCTCCTATCATCCTTCTGTCCTTGACTTTCCTCTCTCTCCATTTTCTTCCTCTAGACATCCTCTTAGTCTCACCCTCACCCTTTCGCTCACCCTCAACCTCACCCTCACTCTCCTCTTCCTCACCCTCTTCATCCCTTATCCTTTTAACATCTCTTATCCTCCCCTTCACCCTCTCCCTCTCCCTCTCCCTCACCCTTGGGCTTAACCTCACCCTTTGACAGTACTTCATCCTCTTTTTCACCCTCACCCTCACCCTCACTCTCTTAAACTCCCTTTCACCCTCATCTTCACCTTCTGTCTCATCCCCACCTTCTCCTTTTATCTTTCCTTCATGCTCTCCCTCGCCCTCTCTTTCCTCTTCACCCTCATCCTCACCCTTTATATTCCACTCATTCTCTCATCCTTAGCGTCATCCTCACCCTTCTCATCTCTCTCATCCTTTTCTTCCATCGCCGTCTTTCTCTATTTTCACTCTTCTTCACCCTCATCCTCTCCCTTTCTTTCGCCGTCTCCCTTTTCCTCACCCTTTTCCCACCTTCCTCCTCACCCTTTTCCCTTACCCTCTTACTCACCTCACCTCCTCCTTCTCCCTAACCCTCACACTTCACCCTCACCCTCCTCCTCACCCTCACCCTTCTTTCTCACCCTCACCCTCTTCCTCATCCTCCTCACCCTTCTTCCTCACCCTTCACCCTCACCCTCACCTCACCCTTCTCCCTCACCCTCACCTCCTCCTCACCCTCACCCTTCACCCTTCTCCTTCACCCTTCACCCTTCTCCCTACACCCTTCACCCTTCACCCTTCACCCTTCTCCTTCACCCTTCACCCATCACCCTTCTCCTTCTCCTCACCCTTCACCCTTCTCCCTCACCCTTAACCCTTCACCCTACACCCTTCACCCTCACCCTTCTCCCTCACCCTTACCCTTCACCCTTCACCCTCACCCTTATCCTTCACCTTCACCCTTACCCTTCACCCTTCACCCTTCACCCTTCTTCCTCACCCTTCACGCTCACCCTCACCTCACCCTTCTCCCTCACCCTCACCCTTTACCCTTTCTCTCTCACCCTCACCCTTCAACCCTACACCCTTCACCCTTCACCCTTTTCCCTC
>NC_091549.1:2044000-2046500 GCF_042767895.1 Penaeus vannamei
TTGAACATCTGACCTCTCTCCCTCCTTCTTTCTCTCTCCTTATCTCCCTCCTACTTTCTCTCTCCTCATCCCTCTCCTACTATCTCTCTCCTCATCCCCCTCCTATTTTCTCCCTCCTTTTCTCCCTCCTTCTCTCTCTCCCCTCATCCCCCTCCTTCTTTCTCTCTCCTTATCTCCCTCCTTCTTTCTCCCTTCCCTTCTTATTGAACATCTGACCTCTCTCCCTCCGCCATTCCCCTGCAGGAAGGAACGTGGATAATGTGGCAGCGATATGTCAGCTAAACTTGTAGATATTGCTGTCTCAGTCCTTTTTACTTGTTTCTTCTCTTCCCTCTTTCTTTCTCTCCTTCTTCTTTCTGTCGTTATCGCTCTCTATGTTTGGTTGTCTGTTTGGTTCTATTCCTTTGGTGTGCTTTTTTTATCTGTCTCTCTTTATTTTTCTTTGTTGTGTTTCATGGTTTATTGACGTATTTCTTTTTTTTCCTTTCCTTCTTCGTTTTCACTTTTTTTCATTTTTTTTCTTCTTCTCTTGTCCATGTGCTCTCTCTCTCTCTCTCTCTCTCTCTCTCTCTCTCTCTCTCTCTCTCTCTCTCTCTCTCTCTCTCTCTCTCTCTCTCTGTCTCTCTCTCTCTCTCTCTCTCTCTCTCTCTCTCTCTCTCTCTCTCTCTCTTTCTCTCTCTCTCTCTCTCTCTCTCTCTCTCTCTCTCTCTCTCTGTTAACTGTTATGTATATATTATTATCATCGCTGTTACCACTAACATCATTAATACTATCCTCTTAATGACATATTTTGCAGGTAATGATATGACTACTTATTCTCGTTAATATTGAAACTGTGCTACATGACCTATGATTTTTCTTTTCTTTTTCAAAATTAATTTATTCTCGTTAATATTGAAACTGTGCTACATTGACATCTATGTATTTTTCTTTTCTTTTCCTAAAATATTATTTGGAAATTTAAATATCTCGTCTTCAAAGAGTGACTGTGTGTCTTATGTGATCTTAATGAGCCAGAAAATGTCGCTTGTAATTATGTTAGTCCCAAACCTGGGTAAATAGAGAGGGTTGGCGTCAGGAAGGGCATCCGGTCATAAAAGATGTATGCCAGAACCAGATTATACAGCGACCTCAGAATGGGACAAATATACAGCAAAAGAAGAAGAAATAAAGTAAGATCCCAAAGAGATACCTGGATGTCTGGGAAAAAAAATAAAAAGAAGAAGAGGAAATAAAGTAAGATCCCAGAGAGATACCTGGGTGTCTAAAAAAAAAAAAAAAAAAAAAAAAATCATGAGAAGGAAAAATAAAATTATTGAATATATTTTTCGTTTTTTTTTTTTTTTTTTTTGCCATATTTTGTATTTTGGGAAGGCGTTGCTGGCTCTTCATTCAAAATTTAATATGCAACATTGGTCATTGGTATTTACAGGATTTCTGATGTTAATTGAGCATCCTTTGATCTCCGAACTGATTCTAATATTCGGAAATATTATGATGTTCTGTGTGTAATAGTGTTTGATCTTTGTTTGGAGGTTTAAATACTAATTGTAAACACCCAACTGGTAATATTTTTCAAGCCCTTATGCAACATTTTTTAAATCTTAGTGATAAAAAAAAAAAATTGGCCAAGCATACCATCTAATCTATGCCATGAGATGAAATTAAGTGATATTATGTACACCAAGTACATTTCATCACATTATTTCTCATATTCCTATACCTGCAACTTTGGATAATAAGCTGAAAATCAAATCAAACTTTCAAATTCCGTAACATGAACAGTAAACAAGGGAAAAGAAAAATAGGTAAACCACGATTTTATCCAAAATTGTTGCGTCATTTCACAAACATAAAAAAGGCTTTCGTTCTCCGTGATGTGGATAAAGAAAATCATGATTAAAAAAGTGTGAATGAAAATTGCATTAAGGTATGTAAGTCGAAAATTTGAACAGTATTTCCCATTCCTTTTGAACAAATGTCATCATTAAGAGTGATATGTGACTATGCATTCACTATGGATGGCAACATTACTGTTTTTTGGTCATTGAAAATACATTGATGTACGGTTGTGTTTGTTTGTTTGTTTGTTTGTTTGTTTGTTTGTTTGTTTGTTTGTTTGTTTTTGGGTGTGTGGGACGGACGGATATGTATGTATGTTTTGTTTGAGTATATGTGTGTTTATTTCCATTATGTGTATGTGTGTGTGGACACTCATAAAAGGAAGAAAGACAGACATATAGATGTGTTAATAAATGACTTGACACTTTTATGTGATTGCTTACATACACATACAACAGAGAAATACATAGGTAGATAGAGTGATAGATTAGATAGATATATAGATAAATAAATAGATAGACGGATGGATCGAAAGATAGACAATATACATATGTGTATGTCTGTAAATATATACATATATATATGTGTGTGTGTGCGGGTGTGTGTGTGTGTGTGTGTGTGTGTGTGTGTGTGTGTGTGTGTGCGCATATATATATAT
>NC_091549.1:2051500-2056500 GCF_042767895.1 Penaeus vannamei
TGATTACATACCTTTATAAGTACTTTTATATTTGCGATTCACATTAACGCCAAATTACATAATTATCATAATCACCTCATGGTAAATATTAAAAAAAAAATCATGATACTGATAACAATCATAATCACAATAATGACAATGATGATAATCAAATAATCATTATCATTATTATATCATATTATTGTCATTTTCATTATCATTATTGTTAACATCATCATCATCATCGTGACTATCATTATCATTATAACTTTTATCATCTTTATCATTCCCATCACAATCATTATCATTATTAGAGGTAATAGAATATCAATAACGAGAGAAGTAGTAATCATAACATTAATGATAGCAATAACGATAATAATGATGAAAATATTAATGGAATGATGATAAAAAGGGTATTAATAAACAGAAATTGATATAGATGATAAAACTGATGATAATAAAGATAATGATGACATTAAGATGAAATACAAACACTAAATCAGAAGGAGAGAGATGCAAAAAAGAAGTAAAAATACATTAGAATTAAATGATAATGATGATAATCGTGATTATAACAAAAACAACAACAGTGATTATGATAATGATAATGATGGTGATCATCATGATAATGATAACAGAGATGATAATGATAAGGATATTGATAATAATGTTAATAAAAATAATGATAATACCAATGAGGATGATAATAATAATAGAAATAGTTTCAATGATATCAATGATATCAATGATGATAATATTTTAAAGTAATAGTGATAATAATGATAATAACGATAACAATAACAGTGACGATAAAAAGTTGATAATAATAGTAATGGTAATAATGATAACAATAATAATGATAACAATAGCAATGATAACAAAATTTTAATAACAATGACAAAAATGATAATGATTATAATAGTAATAATAACAATAACAACAACAAAAATAATAAAAATGACAGTAATTATGAGGATAATGATAATAACAATGACATGATAATGTAAATAAGGGTAATGGTAATAATAACAACAATAATCTTGATAATGATAACAATAATGTTAATGATAATAATGATAGAAATAACAATAACATCAATGGATAAGATAAATACACTGAAAAAAGATGAAAAGCAAAATAAAGTTAATAAAGTTAATAATAAAAAAAGTGTATTCCAAAAAAAGTGTATTCCAAAAAGTCTATTCCAAAAAAAGTGTATTCCAAAAAAAGTGCATTGCAAAAAAAGTGTATTCCAAAAAAGAGTATTGCAAAAAAGTGTATTCCAAAAAAAGTGTATTCCAAAAAAAAAAGTGTATTCCAAAAAACGTCTATTCCAAAAAAACAAGTGTATTCCAAAAAATATATATATTCCAAAAAAAGTATATTCCAAAAAAAAGTGTATTCCAAAAAATGTGTATTCCAAAAAAAAAGTCTATTCCAAAAAAAATACATTCCAAAAAAGTATATTCCAAAAAAAATTCTATTCCCAAAAAAGTGTATCCAAAAAAAGTCTATTCCAAAAAAAGTGTATTCCAAAAAACGTCTATTCCAAAAAAAAAGTGTATTCCAAAAAAAAGTGTATTCCAAAAAAATTGTATTCCAAAAAAATTGTATTCCAAAAAAATTGTATTCCAAAAAAATTGTATTCCAAAAAAATTGTATTCCAAAAAAAAGTGTATTGCAAAAGAAAGCGTATTCCAAAAAGTGTATTCCAAAAAAAGTGTATTCCAAAAAAAGTGCATTGCAAAAAAAGTGTATTCCAAAAAAGTGTATTGCAAAAAAGTGTATTCCAAAAAAGTGTATTGCAAAAAAGTGTATTCCAAAAAAGTGTATTGCAAAAAAGTGTATTCCAAAAAAAGTGTATTCCAAAAAAGTGTATTGCAAAAAAGTGTATTCCAAAAAAGTGTATTGCAAAAAAGTGTATTCCAAAAAAAGTGTATTCCAAAAAAAAAAGTGTATTCCAAAAAACGTCTACTCCAAAAAAAAAGTGTATTCCAAAAAAAAGTGTATTCCAAAAAAATTGTATTCCAAAAAAAAGTGTATTGCAAAAGAAAGCGTATTCCAAAAAGTGTATTCCAAAAAAAGTGTATTCCAAAAAAAGTGCATTGCAAAAAAAGTGTATTCCAAAAAAGTGTATTGCAAAAAAGTGTATTCCAAAAAAAGTGTATTCCAAAAAAGTGTATTGCAAAAAAAGTGTATTCCAAAAAAGTGCATTGCAAAAAAAGTGTATTCCAAAAAAGTGTATTGCAAAAAAGTGTATTCCAAAAAAGTGCATTGCAAAAAAAGTGTATTCCAAAAAAGTGTATTGCAAAAAAGTGTATTCCAAAAAAAGTGTATTCCAAAAAAACAATTGTATTCCAAAAAATATATATATTCCAAAAAAAGTATATTCCAAAAAAAAGTGTATTCCAAAAAAAAAGTGTATCCCAAAAAACGTCTATTCCAAAAAAAAAAAAGTGTATCCAAAAAACGTCTATTCCAAAAAAAAAAGTGTATTCCAAAAAAAAGTGTATTCCAAAAAAGTGTATTCCAAAAAAAGTATATTCCAAAAAAAGTGTATTCCAAAAAAATTGTATTCCAAAAAAATTGTATTCCAAAAAAAAAGTGTATTGCAAAAGAAAGCGTATTCCAAAAAGTGTATTCCAAAAAAAAGTGCATTGCAAAAAAGTGTATTGCAAAAAAGTGTATTCCAAAAGAGTGTATTCCAAAAAAAAGTGTATTCCAAAAAAGTGTACTCCAAAAAAAGTGTATTCCAAAAAAAGTCTATTCCAAAAAAGTCTATTCCAAAAAAAAGTGTATTCCAAAAAAAAGTGTATTCCAAAAAAAAGTGTATCCCAAAAAAAAGTATATTCCAAAAAACGTCTATACCAAAAAAAAAGTATATTCCAAAAAAAAGTATATTGCAAAATAAAGTCTTCCAAAAAAAAGTGTATTGCAAAAAAAAGTGTATTCCAAAAAAAATGTATTCCAAAAAAAGTGTATTCCAAAAAAAATTATATTCCAAAAAAAAAGTGTATTCCAAAAAAAGTGTATTAAAAAAAAGTGTATTGCAAAAGAAAAGTGTATTCCAAAAAAAAGTGTATTAAAAAAAAGTGTATTGCAAAAGAAAAGTCTATTCCAAAAAAAAGTGTATTCCAAAAAAAAAAGTGTATTGCAAAAGAAAGGTTGATTCTGAAACACTCTTCGCCTCCGTCGTTCCGAATTGCAGCTGAATTTTGGGATTTCTCTGCATCCTTTGCACTACTCGATGCAATAATGTGAACCTCGGCTGCCAATGCACCAGGAGAAAGATGTATTTCCTATTCGCTCTCTTTCTCTCTCTCTTTCTCTCTCTCTTTTTCTCCTTTCTTTCTTTCTTTTCTTTGTTTCGTTCTTTCTTTTTCTTTTTTTTGTTTCTTTCTTTTTTTCTTTTTTGTTTGTTTCTTTCTTTTTTTCTTTTTTTTGTCTCTTTCTTTCTTTCTTTTTATTTTATTTTGTTTTGTTCTTTCTTTCTTTTTCTTTTTTGTTTGTTTGTTTCTTTTTATTCTTTTTTTTGTTTTTCTTTTCTTTGTCTGTGTGTCTGTTTGTTTCTTTGTTGTTTTGTTGGTTTTCTTTCTTTTTCTAGTTTTATTTTCCTCTTTTCTCTTTTTTTACTTCACCTCGCTATTAGTCTTTGTCTTTGTTTTTCTCCCTTTCTCTTTCTTTTTCACTCTTTTTGCTCTCTCGCTGTGTCTATTTATCTCTCTCTCTCTCTCTCTCTCTCTCTCTCTCTCTCTCTCTCTCTCTCTCTCTCTCTCTCTCTCTCTCTCTCTCTCTGTCCACATCAACACGTACACATACACATACACATATACATCAAATACACTCACACGCACACACTGTATATCAGCACACACACACACCTGCTGTAAAGTTTATCTCAGGGATCCAAGGCAAGTTTAAGACGTGTTTGATTACACGTCGAGAAAGCGAGAATAAGCAAGATTGGGAAGCAACGGATTTTCTTCAACAAGTTTCTTTGCTCCTTCGTCTTTCAGTAAAGTGTGTGTGTGTGAGTGAATACTCTCTCTCTGTCTGTCTGTCTGTCTGTCTGTTTGTCTCTTTCTCTGTCTGTTTCTCCGTCTGTTTGTCTCTCTGTCTGTCTCTCTCTCTCTCTCTCTCTCTCTCTCTTTATATGTACATATATATATATGTGTGTGTGTGTGTGTGTGCATCTATCTATCTATCTATCTATATCTATCTATCTATCTATCTATCTATCTATCTATCTATCTATCTATCTATCTATCTATCTATCTATCTATCTATCTATCTATCTATCTATCTATCTATCTATATCTATATCTATATCTATATATCTATATGTATATATATACTTATATATATATATTCATATGTGTGTGTGTATATCTATATCTATCTATCTATCTATCTATCTATCTATCTATCTATCTATATATATATATATATATATATATATATATATATATATATATATATATATATCCATATATATTCACCGACGTAATCCGAGATGGAGCGTCAGTATTCCGGCGTCGGTTAACCGTCTTTCCGTGGAACCGAATCCAGACGCGGCGCTGACTGTCGGGAGTGAATCCTGGGCGAGTGGGAGGAAGAGGAGAATTACTAAAATAAGAATAAAACAAGAATAAAAAAAAGAGGAGAAAGAGGAAGGGAGGGACTTACAAAAAGAGAGAGGAAAAACAGGCAAAAAAAAAAAAAAAGCATGCAGGCAAAATAGGCATAAATAAATAAATAAATAAAATAAATAAAATATAAATAAATAAATAAATGAATAAACGGATAAAGAATACAGTATTCGACATCCATCTGGGAGAAAAAAAAAAAAAGCAAAGAAATTATAGAAAGTTTCCTTGTACATTCACCCAATTGCCCCCCCCCCCCCCATACTTCGCTGAGCTAAGCAAGTGCCAGATGTGATGTGTAATTGGCAACATGATATCTCTCTGTGTAATTGGCAACATGATATCTCTCTGTGTCTCGTAATACTGTTAGGA
>NC_091549.1:2101500-2109000 GCF_042767895.1 Penaeus vannamei
GGGGGTGCGTGGAGGGGGAGGGGAGGGGAGGGGGCGGATGGGGTGGGGGTGGGTGAAGGGGGAGGGGGAGAGGGTGGGGGCTGAAGGGGGAGGAGGAGGGTTGGGGGGTGGGTGAAGGGGAGGGGGAGGGTGGGGATGGGTGAAAGGGGAGGGGGAGGGGTGGATGAAGGGGTAGGAGGAGGGGTGGGGGGGGAGGGGGAGAGGTGGGGGTGTAAGGGGTAGGGAGGAGGGGTGGAGAAAGGAGGGGGGGGGGGTGAAGGGGAGGGGGAGGGGGTGAAGGGGTAGGAGGAGGGGGGGGAGAGAAGGGGGGGTGAAGGGGGAGGGGAGGAGGTGGGGGTGAAGGGGTAGGAGGAGGGGGGGGAGAGAAGGGGGGGTGAAGGGGGAGGGGGGTGGGTGGGTGAAGGGGGAGGAGGAGGGGGGGTGAAAGGGGGAAAGGGGGAACAGGGGTTTGGTGGATGGAAGGGAGGGGGAGGGGGGGGGAAGTAAGAAGGGGGAGGGGGGGAGGGGGTGGGTGAAGGGGAAGGAGGAGGGGGTGGGTGAAGGGGGGGAGGAGGCGGGTAAAGGGGGGGAGGGGAAGGGAGGTGGGGAAGAGGTGGGGGTGGGTGAATGGGGAGGAGGAGGGGTGAGGGTGGGTGAAGGGGGAGGAGGAGGGGTGGGGGTGGTTGAAGGGGGAGGAGGAGGGGTGGGGTGGGGTGAAGGGGGAGGGGGGGGAGGGGTGGGGTGGGTGAAGGGGAGGGGGAGGAGGTGGGGATGGGTGAAGGAGGAGGAGGAGGGGTGGGTGAAGGGGGAGGGGGAGGGGGGTGGACGAGAGGTGTGTGTGTCCCTCGATGATAGTGGATCGGGGGAGGAAGGAAAGGGATAAAGAGGAAGATGGAGAAGAGAGGGACAGGAGAGGCTCGAAAGGAAAGGAAGGAGGGAGAGAAAAACAAAAAAAAACGGAATGACTGAGAATGGATAAAGAGTTGCATTGCTAAAATAATGATAATGAACAGATTGAATAACAAAATAACAATATGAAACAGAACAAAATAGAATAAGATAAGATGAAACAGATAAGAAAAGACGAGACAATAAAATCAAACAAAATAAAAACAAATACATAGAAAACGGAGAAGGGAAAACGAGCGTTGAAATAGATAAGAAAAGATGAGAAAATTAAATAAAATAAAAACTGATTCATAGAAAACGGAGAAGGGAAAACGAGCGTTGAAATAGATAAGAAAATATGAGAAAATTAGATAAAATAAAAACTGATTCATAGAAAACGGAGAAGGGAAAACGAGCGTAAACTATTTTCTGGTAAATTTCCCAAGGCCCAAAACGCCACAAAATCCTGGCCATTGATTCTGAGTCTTTGTTGTGAATGGATGTGTAAAATACTCGTGTGGATTTTTGCTGACCGTGACTGACTGTACGTGTGTGTGTGTGTGTGTGTTTGTGTGTGTGTGTGTGTGTGTGTGTGTGTGTGTGTGTGTGTGTGTGTGTGTGTGTGTGTGTGTGTGTGTGTGTGTGTGTGTGTGTGTGTGGGTGTGTGTGTGTGTGTGCGTGTTTTTCTTCTTCTCCTTCTCTTCTCCATCCTTCTGCGCCTTCATCTCCTCCTTCTCCTCTTCCTTTTTCTCTTACTTTTCCTCTTCTTCTCCTGCACTCTCACCTTTATTTTCTTGTCTTTTCATCCTTCTCCTGTTGCTGTTCCTCACCTCCTCTTCCTCCTTCCCCCTCCTCTTCCTGCTTCCCCTCCCCCTTTCCCCTCTTCTACCCCTTTCCCCTCCCCCTCCTCCTCTTTCTCCTCCTCCCCTATCCCCTCCTCATACTCCTTCCCTTCCCCCTCCTCATCCTCATCCACATCCTCCTCTTCCTCCTCCTTCATCGCCTTCTTCCTTATCCTCTTCACCCTCCTGCCCCTCCCGCTCCCCTTCCCCCTCCCCTTCCCCCTACCATCAACCCCCTCCTTCCTCTTTCTCCTTCTCCTCCTCCTCCTCTTCCTCCTCCTTCATCTTCTCCTCCTCCTCCTTCATTGTCGCTTCACCCTCTTCCCCTCCTGCCCCCCTTCCGCCCCTTCTCTTCCCCCTGCCCTCAACCTCCTCCTCCTCCTCCTCCTCCTCCTCCTCCTCCCTCCTCCTCCTCCTCCTCCTCCCCCCGCTCCTCCTCCTCCTCCTCCCCTCCCCGCTCCTCCTCCTCCTCCACCTCACCCCCCTCCTCCTCCCCTCCTCCTCCCTCCTCCTCCCTCCTCCTCCTCCTCCTCCTCCTCCTCCTCCTCCTCCTCCTCCTCTTCCCCCTGCCCTCAACCCCTCCTCCTCCTGACACAGCCCCCCTCCTCCTCCTCCTCCTCCTCCTCCTCCTCCTCCTCCTCCTCCTCCTCCTCCTCCTCCTTCCTCCTCCTCCTTCTCCTTCTCCTTCCTCCATCTCCTTCTCCTCCTCCTCCTCCTTTTCCTCCTCCTCTTCCTCCTCCTCCTTCTTCTTCTTCTTCTTCTTCTTCTTCTTCTTCTTCTTCTTCTTCTTCTTCTTCTTCTTCTTCTTCTTCTTCTTCTCCTCCTCCTCCTCCTCCCCCTCCACACAAAGTCAGTTTTACATGCTGAAAAAGGACAGTTATCTTATGCATATCTCAAGAGGTGTGACGCATTCTTATAAGACGACACAGAGGCAGACAAAGCGACCTCTCCTGCCGTTTAACTTATGTATGTAAAGCTCTTTTGTGGCAGAAGCTTACAGAAGACGTACGGTGGTATCTCCGGTGTACGTGTGTGTGTGTGTGCGTGTGTGCGTGTGTGCGTGTGTGTGTGCGTGTGTGTGTGTGTGTGTGTGTGGGTGTGTGTGTGTGTGCGTGTGTGTGTGTGCGTGTGTGTGCATGTGTGTGTGTGTGTAACGTCTAATTTTAAAGCGTGTATGCGAGTGCGTTTGTATCAGGAAAAAAAACGTTTTGAACGAATATTATTTTTGTAGAAAAAATATAAAAGATTCTGTGTTGCGGGAACAGCTGGATCAGAAGGCGGGAATCTACAAAGCTGTCAATCTTTTTCCAAAGAAGCTTCTCTTACAGCTCCAGGATAATTTTTGATGCCCGTCAATCCATCGCTTGAATATCTACTCTTTTGTTTTTATCTTTGTTTGTATTATTTTCTGTTCTGTTTCTTTATTTGTTCATTTATTTGTTTTTTTAACGTAATCTTTGTGTGTGTGTTGAATATCTACTCTTTTGTTTTTATCTTTGTTTGTATTATTTTCTGTTCTGTTTCTTTATTTGTTCATTTATTTGTTTTTTTAACGTAATCTTTGTGTGTGTGTTGAATATCTACTCTTTTGTTTTTATCTTTGTTTGTATATTTTCTGTTCTGTTTCTTTATTTGTTCATTTACTTGTTTCTTATCGTTATCATTGTGTGTGTGTGTGGTAAGCGTGGGACAGGTTATCCCAATAGACGATTTAATAACATATCAATCATTTTCTAACTTGCAAAAATTAACTAGAAATAGAAATATAATCTATATTCCATCTATAAAGGAAAAAGATTAGATACGTTCAAAATAATGCATATTTTAGAATACACAATTACTATTTGTGGAAAATGAGATTTCGTAAGATCTAACAACAGCCAATCACAAATAAGAAGGAAAGTTTAGACGCTGTAAGCGGTTACTTAAGATTAATAGAAGAAATATTAATATAATTACCTTTATTGATGAAGGAATATCTCAAATTGCTTTAGAAATCATTACCTGTTTGAGTTAGTATCATTATATAATAGTTAATTATCAGTACATGGTTGTTAATCATTATAATTGAATGATAATTATCACTCTAGAAGTTTGTATTTTGATTATGAATATTAATGATGTAAGATTTTTTTTTATAATTTCTTACGGTGTTGTATAATGTAAAGATACTATATGAAATAATACAATGTTAAAGCTCTATGTAAAGTTTCATAACTTTCCAAAAACATTTTCGGGTTTAAAAGGATGTGCGTTATTGGCTCAATAAACTAGATTGGATGAATCATATATGTAGCACCAGATTGCACGTGCCTTTTGCAATCAATTCTATGAGCTCAGACAATACATGTTGATATGAACTGGTTACAGCAAATTAACGGGATTACAGAAATTACATGAACACGTTGCAGAAATGTCCATTATCTCTATACTTTTAATTAATCGAATTAATTGGTATTGTTTATATAGCTTAATGAGAATATATGTTGCATTTTTTTATACAGCGATGGCTACGATGTATTACGCAGATAACTATAGAATACAATTACTGAAATATAGATTTTGTAAGACTCACTAATCTAAACACAGCGGATCACGTGATATTAATACAACATGTAATTTGTAAATTTAATATTAATACAACATGTATTAATTATTAATTAATTATTAGTACAACATGTATTAATTATTAATTAATTATTAATACAACATGTATATATAATATTAATACAACATGATATTAATGATATTAATAACATAATAATATAATCATGATATTAATACAACATGGAATTTGGAACTCTAATATTAATACAACATGTATTAATTATTTTATTAATTATTAATACAACATGTATTGATAATATTAATACAACATGATATTAATGATATTAATAATATAATAATATAATGATGATATTAATACAACATGTAATTTGTACCTTTAATATTAATACAACATGTATTAATTATTAATTAATTATTAATACAACATGTATATATAACATTAATACAACATGATATTAATGATATTAACAATATAATAATATAATCATGATATTAATACAACATGTAATTTAGAACATGCATTTGACCGGTTTCGAATGTATCCTCGCCAGAGATACAAGAAACTGTATTGTATTGTGAAGATATTCATTCTCCTTCATACCTCCATCTACAGTTGCCAACCGGAATACGTTTCACAACTACCACATATTATGCAACATCTAAATTGCTCATCAAACAGCATTGAATCCACAAGACCACTCAGTCTGGATCGTAATAGTGGATGTGTAATCAGACGCCTTAGTGACTATTCAATTATAGCCTTGCATAATCATATTGCAATCTAATGGATTATTGCAATTTGAGAGAATTGTACCTTAACTAGCTTCCATGACCCAAAATCACTCAACAGATAACAGCAATATTACAATTATTTACAACTTCTAGATTTTCTGCATGATTCACGTTGTTCACATATTGTTCGGACTGTCAATGTCTTCATCAACTTTCATTAATTATTTTCTTTTTTGATATTGAAAGGACGTCAAGCTTTCAAAATAGATTTACTTTCATTTATCACAATGTGGGCGTAATTCTTTTCTATTTTTCGTCTCTCTTTTTATCAGTCCATCTGTCTAGCTATGAATTTATCTCTATCTGTCTCTCATCTGTCTGTCTATCTATCTTTCTGAATGACTGTCTGTCTGTCTGTGTCTATCTATCTATCTATCTATTGATTTATCTATTTATATTTCATATTATACCTGATGAGCTACAGAATGAAAAAGAAAAAGAATTAATATATATATATATATATATATATATATATATATATATATATATATATATATATATATATATATATATGGGTATATATATGTGCGTGTGAGTATAAATGTTTAAACTGGAATAGAGGATTTTTATTATCTGAAAATATTTGTGTCGGCGCTTTGGAAAATGGACGGTGTGATTTATCAATTTTGATAAATAGACTTTTAAGCTATATCTCTTGATCAATGAAGCTCTGGATGGCTGTTGATTCTCTCTCTCTCTCTCTCTCTCTCACTCTCTCTCTCTCTCTCTCTCTCTCTCTCTCTCTCCTCTCACACACACACACACACACACACACACACACACACACATACACACACACACACACACACACACACACACACACACACACACACACACACACACACACACACACACACACACACACACACACACACACACCACTCACTCACACACACACACACACACACACACACACACACACACACACACACACACACACACAATTATATGATCGCTTACACGTAGACCTACACAATTACAGACACACCTTTCATCATTAATTAGTATTCTCTCATTTCTAAACGTTCCAAATGAAAATAGATTCTATAAGATCTTAAAGATATATTACCCTTTAAAAATCTCATAATAACACATCCCGTCAATGATAATTATTCCAAACATATTTCGAATACATTTGTAAACAGCTATTCGGAATGACTGAGAATGGATAAAGAGTTGCATTGCTAAAATGATGATAATGAACAGATTGAATAACAAAATAACAATATGAAACAGAACAAAATAGAATAAGATAAGATGAAACAGATAAGAAAAGACGAGACAATAAAATCAAACAAAATAAAAACAAATACATAGAAAACGGAGAAGGGAAAACGAGCGTTGAAATAGATAAGAAAAGATGAGAAAATTAGATAAAACAAAAACTTATTCATAGAAAACGGAGAAGGGAAAACGAGCGTAAACTATTTTCTGGTAAATTTCCAAAGGCCCAAAAAGCCACGAATTCCTGGCCATTGATTCTGAGTCTTTGTTGTGAATGGATGTGTAAAATACTTCGTGTGGATTTTTGCTGACCGTGACTGACTGTACGTGTGTGTGTGTGTGTGTGTGTGTGTGTGTGTGTGTGTGTGTGTGTGTGTGTGTGTGTGTGTGTGTGTGTGTGTGTGTGTGTGTGTGTGTTTCTTCTTCTCCTTCGCTTCTCCATCCTTCTGCTCCTTCATCTCCTCCTTCTCCTCTTCCTTCTTCTCTTACTTTTCCTCTTCTTCTCCTGGACTCTCACCTTTATTTTCTTCTTGTCTTCTCATCCTTCTCCTGTTGCTGTTCCTCACTTCCTCTTCCTCCTTCCCCTCCTCCTCCTGCTTCCCCTCCTCCTTCCCCGTCCTCCACCTCTTTCCCCTCCCTCCTCCTCCTCTTTCTCCTCCTCCCCTATCCCTCCTCATATTCCTCCTTCCCCCTCCTCATCCCCATCCACATCCTCCTCCTCCTTCTCCTTCATCGCCTTCTTCCTTATCCTCTTCACCCTCCCCTCCCGCTCCCCCTTCCCCCTCCCCTTCCCCCACCCTCAACCCCCTCCCCTCCTTCTCCTTCTCCTTCTCCTCCTCCTCCTCCTCCTCCTCCTCCTCCTCCCTCCTCCTCCTCCCCTCCTCCTCCTCCTCCTCCTCCTCCCTCCTCCCCCTCCTCCTCCTCCTCCTTCTCCCTCCTCTTCCTCCTCCTCTTCCTCCTTCATTGTCGTTTCACCCTCCTCCCCCTCCTGCACCCCCCCTTCCCTTCCCCTGCCCTCAACCCCCCTCCTCCTCCTCCTCCTCCTCCTCCTCCTCCTCCTCCTCCTCCTCCTCCTCTTCTTCTTCTTCTTCTTTCTTCTTCTTCTTCTTCTTCTTCTTCCTCCTCCTCCTCCTCCTCCTCCTCCTCCTCCTCCTCCTCCTTCTCCTCCTCCTCCTCCCCCTCCACACAAAGTCAGTTTTACATGCTG
>NC_091549.1:2124000-2131500 GCF_042767895.1 Penaeus vannamei
ATATATATATATATATATATATATATGTGAATATATATATATATATATATATATATATATTAATATATATAGATATATATATATATATATATATATATATATATATATATATATATATATATATATATATTTATATATATATTTATATATATATATATATGTATATATATATATATATACATATAGATATATATATATATACATACACACACACACACACACACATTATATATATATATATATATATATATATATATATATATATATATATATATATATATATATATATATATATATATATATATATATATATTATATCTATAATATATATATATATATGTATATATATATATATATATATATATATATATATATATATATATATATATATATATATATATATATATACAAACATATATATAAATATATATATATATATATATATATATATATATATATATAATATATACATATAAAATATACATATATATGTATGTATGTATGTATATGTAACTATTTATTAGTTAATGCGCTTGTCTGAAAATCAGATCTCTTTCCAAGAACCATTCGGTCTACCATCTTTGTCGCGATTCGGATCCACCACACTTCAGGGACCGATCACAACCCAATATGCTTCTCAACGTTTGTTTGTTACGACCTCTTATCCCCCCTCCCCCCTCCCCCTCCCTCCGTCCTCCCCCCAGGATTTCCATTTCCCTCTCCCCCCCCTTCCCCCGTCCCTCAAAGTCAGGTCAGAGCTAAGGCAAATTGACTCTTTCTTGACACGACTGGTCACAGCATCCCCTTCCCCCTCCCTCTCTCTCCTTCCTCCCTCCTTCCCTCTCTCCCTCCTCCCTTCCTTCCCTCTTCCCCTCCTCCCCTTCTTTCCTCTCTCTCCTTCCTTCCCTCTCTCTCTTCCTCCTCCCTTCCTTTCCTCTCTCTCCCTCCTCCCCTCCTTCTCCCTTCTCTCTCCCTCTCTCTCTCTCCCTCCTTCCCTCCTCCCCTCCATATCTCCTTCCCCCTTTCCTCTCTCTCCCTCCTCCTCTCCTTCCCTCTTTCTCCCTCCTCCCCTCCATACCTCCTCCTCTCTCTCTCCCTCCCTCCCCTGCTTTCCCTCTCCCTCCTCCTCCCCTCCATACCTCCTTCTCTCTCTCTCCCTACTCCCCCTCCTTCCCCCCCTCTCCCTCCTCCCCTCCCCCCTCTCTCTCCCTCCTCCCCTCCTTCCCCCTCTCTCCCTCCTTCCCTCCTTCCCTTTCTCTTTCCCTCCCTCCCTCTCTCCCTTCCTCCCCTCCTTCCCCCTCCTTCCCTCTCTCTCCCTCCTCCCCTCCTTCCCTCCTTTCCCTCCTCCCCTCTCTCCCTCTCTCTCTCCCTCCTTCCCTCTCTCCCCCTCCTTCCCTCCTTTCCCTCCTCCTCTCTCTCTCCCTCCTTCCCCCTTTCCCCTCTCTCCCTCCTCCTCTCCATACCTCCTCCCCTCTCTCTCTTCCCTCTCTCTCTCCCTCCTCCCTTTCCCCTCTCTCCCTCCTTCCCTCCCCCTCCTTCCCCCTCTCTCCCTCCTCCCTCTCTCTCCCTTCCTCCCTCCTTCTCCCTCCTTCCCCCGCTCATGAATTGGGTTCTTTCTGCCTGACTGATTCCCGTTTCCCCTCGAGTGGGTTTGCGACCCAAGAATCTTCCCCAACTTTCTCCCTTTCACCTTCACCTTCCTCCTTCCCCTCATATTCTTCCCTCGTTTTCCTCGTCTCCTGTTTGCATTTTTTTTTTCTCCCATGTCTTTACTTCATTTTTTTCCTGCTCCTCCTATCCTTTCTTTGCCTTTTCTCTTGTGTTTTTTTTACCTATTTTCCGCTCTTCCTCTCCTTTTCACCTTATCTTTATCTTTGTTATTCTTTTTCCTGTGTCTATAATTTCTTTATTATGCCTTTTCATCCCCTCACCTTTCTTGTTTTTCCCTCTTTTTTTCCTCAATTCCTTATATTCTTCCTCTCTTCCTTTCTCCCTTTTCTTCGACTCTCCCTTCCTTTTCCTCCCTTCCCATCTTCCCTTTCTTCTCCGCCCTGCCTTCCATCCCTTCCTAACTCCCCCATGGCAGAAGACCATAAAATGATCAATAATTGATACATTAAAGTTTCGAGAATAAAATGACTAAAGAAGTAAAAATTTCTATGTTTTTTATTTTGTTCCCTGTTATTGTTATTTTTAAGCTATTGCCTTATTCTTAAACATGTTCTTCTAACTCTGGGAATGAGAGAAACTTTTATTACTTGATTTAATCATTTCATTTTTGTGAATCCCTGAACGAATTTTTACCTGTTTTTTCAACACAAATCAATTTTATTTTAATTAGAAAAGTATTACATTCTTCGCCCAGATTTACTTCTGACCAACATTGTCAAATAGAATGCGTTATTTTAATTTTCAAAATATTTTTTCTTTCCACTCCATGTATCTATCACTAATTTGATCCGGTCACTAAACACAACTACCTGCAAAAGATTCTAATTCTTAAACATTTTCATCGTTTTTTTGGTGATTATTGATTAATTATTATTGATCAATTCCCGACCAATTGCACAAAGTTGCAAAGGGATATTCGCTTCAATTCTGGAGATTGCTCATATTTGCTAATAATTTCATTTTGATATAAAGCATTAGGAAAATAATTTATATTACTAATGCGATTATCATTACTATGAATATCATAATCTACTTTCAAAATGTTCATATTCTCACTAATGATATAATTACCTCCGCCGAGGAAGTTTTGGGAAACGTTGGTTAGATGCTTTGTTTGTTGTTTGTTTGTTTATTTGGTTGTTGGTTTGTAGGATAAACCAAAAAGTTATGATCAAATCTTTATAGAAATTTTTATCAGATGCCATTGAATTTGGTGGTGATTTTTGACAAGGATAATATCATCATTATCGTTATCATAATCAACAATTATCACTGTAGGCGATGCTGCTGTTACTAGTGTTGTACATGCATCATATACATGCAAATAAATGCCGTCCTGAAAGCATGCTGTTGTTTATAGAAGCTGCAGTATCAACATGCTGTCAATTGGGTCTTTATTCTAATTCTAATGGAACATATGGGTATGAATTAAATGCCCATCGTCGTAACCTGCTATTCAATGTCGGGCTGATTGTCTATCTACATATCTGATCTCTCTCATAATAAAACTGAATCCTAATAGATTAATTAAAGATGAGTATACGGAAATATACGAAAATATATGGACGCCATGCCGCTCGGTGTCGCCATGTCGTCGCCCCAACATGCTCCGAAACCAACATGCTCTGAAACCAACATGCTCCGAAACCAACATGCTGCCCACATAACCAGCTTCTCGATCTGTCGCCCACGCACTGTCCCCGATCCACAAATTCCCCCAAAATGCAACACAACTCTAACGAAGTCGCCGAAAGTCCATCCAATCTGTGCTGGATGACAACGGATCCCTCCCGCTGCCCGAAATGCCGGACGAACGAAGGGAAATTTACGTTTGTAAACGCAATAGCGAGAAACGTTACGATCCGTTCAATAACCAGTTACGCGTGATTTGATGCGCAGACTCCTGTTCATTCTTTGATTGGAGACTCGTTGCGAATCCGGGCTTTGTAAGTCGGGTCATGAAGAGTGTATAGCATGAGCTCAACGGTTCTGCAATTGCAATGGAACTCTAAAGGGTAAACGTACATCAAATAAAAATGACAAAGAAAAAGATTTCAAGTAACTTTAAAAGTAAATGTTGATGTGTATTATTTTTCTTTTTTCTTTTTTTAACAATGATAACAATGATGATGAAGACAATTTACAATGATTATAATGACATTTATGAGAATAACCACAACGTTAATAATGGAAATAGTGATGATAATTATAACTACAATACACTTATAACAATATGAACAATAGTAATAACAATGATATTGATTATAATAACAATGTTGATAATGATGAGAAAATAATGATAATAGTATCATATGTAATGGTAGTGTAATTTACAATCATTATATATTCTCCTGTTTTTTTATGCGTTTAAATATGACTTACTGAGACACTGACATGATTTTGGTCTGGTTTCTAATAAAGATAACCTGGAAGTCAATTTCTTTTTCTTTTTCCGAACTAGTATCAGACAAATTAAAGCCATGAAACTCTCTCTGCCGTTTCCAAAGGCAAAAGACCATCTTTATTAAGAAGGCAAAAACTTATGATTGCAATGACATGAAAAGCCAATAACGTGGAATATTTCATGTCTGGTGTTTATTTGTCTTTTCTTATTTCTAGGTCACGGGAGAAACAGGGGAGGGGTGTGGAAGGGAGGGAGGGAAGGCGGAAGGGAGGGAGGGAATTAAGATGGAAGGGGAGAGAAGGGCAGGGAAGGAGGAAGGGAGGGAAAGGGAGGGAAGGCGGAAGGGAGGGAGGGAATTAAGATGGAGGGAAGGCGGAAGGGAGAAACAGGGGAGGGGTGTGGAAGGGAGGGAGGGAAGGCGGAAGGGAGGGAAAGGGAGGGAAGGGGGAAGGGAGGAACGGAATTAAGATGGAGGGAAGGCGGAAGGGAGGAAAAGGGAGGGAAGGCGGAAGGGAGGGAGGAATTAAGATGGAGGGAAAGCGGAAGGGAAGGGAGGGAAGGCGGAAGGGAGGGAGGGAATTAAGATGGAGGGGAGGCGGAAGGGAGGGAAAGGGAGGGAAGGCGGAAGGGAGGAAGGGAAGTAAGATGGAGGGAAGGGGGAATGGAGGGAAGGCGGAAGGGAGGGAAAGGGAGGGAAGGCGGAAGGAGAGGGAGGGAATTAAGATGGAGGGAAGGCGGAAGGGAGGGAAGGTGGAAGGGAGGGAAAGGGAGGGAAGGCGGAAGGGAGGGAGGGAATTAAGATGGAGGGAAGGCGGAAGGGAGGGAGGGAATTAAGATGGAGGGAAGGCGGAAGGGAGGGAGGGAATTAAGATGGAGGAGGGAAGGCGGAAGGGAGGGAAGGTGGAAGGGAGGGAAAGGGAGGGAAGGCGGAAGGGAGGGAGGGAATTAAGATGGAGGGAAGGCGGAAGGGAGGGAGGGAATTAAGATGGAGGGAAGGCGGAAGGGAGGGAGGGAATTAAGATGGAGGGAAGGCGGAAGGGAGGGAAGGTGGAAGGGAGGGAAAGGGAGGGAAGGCGGAAGGGAGGGAGGGAATTAAGATGGAGGGAAGGCGGAAGGGAGGGAGGGAATTAAGATGGAGGGAAGGCGGAAGGGAGGGAGGGAATTAAGATGGAGGGAAGGCGGAAGGGAGGGAGGGAATTAAGATGGAGGGAAGGCGGAAGGGAGGGAAGGTGGAAGGGAGGGAAAGGGAGGGAAGGCGGAATTGAGGGAGGGAATTAAGATGGAGGGGAGAGAAGGGGAGGGAAGGTGGAAGGGAGGGAAAGGGAAAGAAGGCGGAAGGGAGGGGAGAGGAGGCGGGAGGGAGGGAAGAGGAAGGGAAGGGGAGGTAGGAGGGAGAGAAGGGGAAGGAAGGCGGAAGGAAGGGAAGAGAAGGCCGAAAGGAGGGAAGGGGAGGGAGGGAGAGAGGGAAAGGGAGGGAAAGAAGGCGGAAGGGAGGGGAGAGGAGGCGGGAGGGAGGGAAGGGGAGAGAAGGAAAGGCAAATGGGGAATTAAGAGGAAAAGGAGGAGAGAAAGAGTGGGGAAGGAGTGAAAAGGGAGTTAGAGACAATAAGATAAAGAAGAAATTAGATACAGGATGAAACAGAGAAAGGGAGGAAAAAGTAAAAGAAGGGAAGGATATGAAAGGCAAGGAGATGGGAGAAAAGGAGGAGGAAATATGAGAAAAAAAAACGTGAGGGTGGGGAGAAGAGGGAGAACGAGGAAAGAGCATAAGGCCATAAAAAAAAAAAAGAAAATGGGAGAAAGGGAGAATGAGGCAAAAATATAAGGGGAGAAAGGCAAGGAGGAGAGAAAGTGAAGGGGAGAAAGTTGGGGAAGATTCTTGGGTCGCAAATCCACTCGAGGGGAAACGGGAATCAGTCAGGCAGAAAGAACCCATTTCATGAGGGGAAAGGGGGGGGGGAGAGGGGAAAGGAGGGGGATGCTGTGACCAGTCGTGTTGAAAGAGTCAATTTGCATTTGGCTTTGACCCGATTTCAGTTTTGCATGAAGGTGCGTTTGTGGTAGAGGAGGTTGGACACAAGCTTGTTTAACATGGGTTGCCAGAGAGAGATTGTTTAAACGTGCCCTCTTGCATACAAAGGCACAAATGCATGCACACACAGAGAGATAAAAACACACACCTACACACACACACAAATATATATCTATATATACACACACACACACACACACACACACACACACACACACACACACACACACACACACACACACACACACATATATATATATATATATATATATATATATATATATATATATATATATATATATATATATATATATATATATATATATATGAAGAAGAAATTGTGTTTCATGAGGACCTGATACACACCTTAATCCACAGGAGACCTGATGGTCCGTCGTTCTCCGATTTCATACACGATTTCTCTGCCCACAGCAAAAGGACAGAAGAAGGCGTGGTCATTGGCTTCTTCCTCCAGGCACTCAGAATATGCAGCCCGGAGTTCCTCGAGGAGGAAATCTAGCACATCTTCAACACCTTCCAACTCCTCCGTTATCCTCGCTCCATGCTCCACCACCTCCGACGCAAGGCCGAAGAGATATCATGGGCAGACCGAGAGGAGGCGCCGCGCAGAACAAGACTTAGAGAGTAATCATCCCTCACTCGGGACTGACTGAACACGGAGAGGCATGTTGGGACACTGTAGAGAGAGCTACGACTTCAGGTGAGAAGATCGGAGATAGCATAAGCGAGAAGAGGTCAAGCCATAGCAGATCCCTTGGCCAGGTTTACAGCATACTCTATGGATGGAAAAACACTCTACCGTGTTGATACTGTGGTAGAGAAACCCACAATGCACTTTCTTCAATAAATCTAGTTTGTGCATTATGGGTTTTTTCTACCACAACATACTCTATGGTGGTTGTGATAAAGGTGAGACAGCACGAGGACTCCACGAGCAACTAATCAGCCAACACCTCAGCGCTCTCCGACGTCACGACACGAGAAGCGCCTTCGTTGTTCACGTCGACACCGAATGCCATCTCTCGAGGTTGGTCTCAGGCCTCCTTCGTAAGACAAGGTCTGTCCCCTCCACAAAGGAAGATGGTAGAAGCGGCGTTCATTCATACAACGATCGACTTCAACACCGCAACGGGGAGTCATGAATTAGCCAAGATCATTGCTCACCTGATAACTGACGTGGCCTGACTACCTAGCGCTAGTATATATACACTTCTTTGTAACTCATCATATTTCACAGTTAAGCGAAAAGGCCTTCGGCATATTCATGTGTTTTCTTATTCTTGCCTTCGCTGTTCCTGTTGCACATATATATATATATGCTTTTATATTAATATGTATATATATATATATATATATATATATATTTATTTAT
>NC_091549.1:2141500-2149000 GCF_042767895.1 Penaeus vannamei
TGTTTTGCTTTCTTATCTTCTTTCCTGCTTTATTATTTTCAAATTGTGAGAGGGATAAAAGGGATTTGATTCTCGTTTGTTTTATTTTCTTTTTGTTTTCTGTTTGTTTTCTTTTCTTATCTTCTTTACTGCTTTATTATTTTCAGTATTATGAGAGGGATTTCAGTCAAATGCGGTGAAAGGGATTTCATTGTTTTTTTTTCAGTTTATTTTGGTTATTTATCTTCTTTGCTGTTTTATTGTTTTCAAATTATTGGTAAAGATGTAAAGACAAAACCGACATTCGGTGTGGTAACTGTAGTTTACATTGTATTCTGCCGTGATAATGATTTTCCTTTGTTGAACGGATTATCAAACAATGTAATTACGCTACTGACAGGCAATTATGGCCTTTACAGTTATTCATTCTTTCAATGGTAATTAGACTATCAACAGGAAATCCATAACAATGTCCTCGTTATTACCTGGCCAAAGCATCCTTCCCCAAGGATACCCATAACTTTTAGTCGGTGTCGAGGAAATTCCCAGATGTCCGAGTTGGCTGAGGATATTTGACTCACTTTTCTCTTCTGCAAATGGTTGTAAAAGGAGGTAAATGAGAGAGGTTGCGTGAGACTTGAATTTGTATGTATGTGAGAGAGATATTCTGAATGTATTTGTTTTGAGATGGATTGATGTTCGTGTTTCTTAAGGTGATTCGACACGGGTATAGTCTTACAAAGATATTCCAGACAATAAGCAAATTCAAAATATGATATTCATATTCATAAACATGACATAAAAATGAGAACACTAACAAAAGACAAAATAAAATGTGATAATATGTATATAAACACGCTTTCAAAATAAGAATACTAACAAAAGTCAAAGACAAAGGATAAAAGAAAAAGAACAAAGAGCAAACACAACGTACCCCTTTTTGTTCTCCTTTCACTCCATCTTCGTATTTGTTACTCTCTGCCCTTCGTCGCCAGAGAGCAGCAACTCCGATACTAAACCTGCTTCCTGCTCTTTCTCTCTCTTCGTTCGTCTCTTCTGCGTTCTCTGTGGCTCCTGCTTCGATGCCTTTCTCTGTGTACACCACCGCGCTTTCCTGGATGTGAGGGTTGATTTTTACTTATGGGTTTATATATATATAAATAAACATGCATGTATAAACATTTATTTGTATTAATCATTTTTTCACGTTTTAGTTTGTATTTTGGAAACTGCTTTTTTTATTGTGTGATATTTCAGGAAACTGTATGAGAGAATTTAAATGCTTATATCAAGACAAAATATAAATAGACAAATTTAAAGAGAAAATTATAATTTTTTACGAAGATTTATAGACCGCAACTCCTGGACAGCTCCTCACCTTGGACTCCGCTCTGGCCTTCCTCTTCTTGAGCCTCCTCCAGTACCAAAAGGCAGCCAGCAGGAGCGGCGACACCCCGACCACCAGCACGATGGGAATCACCGTCAGACTCAGACTTCCTTCGCTGGACGCCTCCTTCGGGGACGCCGTCGTCGAGGAACCGGAGGAGGAGGACGAGGAAGACGAGGGCGAAGAAGGTGCCGAGCCGCCGGCGCTGCTCCCGATGACTCTTAAGTCCTGGTAGCTCTTGGTTGTGTCCTTCGGGGTGTTGGAGGATGTCTGGGGTGGGGGAGGGGTGGGGGAGGGGGTGGGTGCCGGCGTCGCGCCCTTCTCGATGTTGAGGGTCACTGGCTCCGTGGCTTTCTGGCCCCCGCTCGAGGCGACGACGAGGAGAGGGTGCCGGCCGACCTGGGTGGAGTTGTACTTTTTGGTTTTGGTTATGTTTTTTTAAGGATTTCCACGGAAGGATAATGCTTCATTCGTAACTAAATTTGTGTAGAAAAAATGTTATTGGGGAAAAATGATAATTTGTAACTGTTTTAAGTTTCATTATCGTAACACAATTCTATTCTATTTTCTTAGCCCATATAAGTAAGGGACCAACATACCCTACAAGTAAGGGACCAACATACCCTATGAGTAAGGGACCAACATACCCTACAAGTAAGGGACCAACATACCATCAAAGAAAGGGGTCGAGCCACGGTCACATCTCCGCCCTGGGAGTCCACATGGAGCAGGTCCTTCGCATATCCTTGGAGGGTGACGTTGAAGCCGTTGTAGGAGAGGTCCACCACGCGGATATTCCCCACCACGGTTCCTATACCCGCGTCCGATTTCACGAACCAGTTGGGGTCTACGGTGATGAAGGGAGGAGCTGAAGGGGGGGGAGGGGAGGGGGGGATTATTTTTGGAATTGTTTTTTTCTTTCTTTTTTTATTTTTTATTTTTTATTTTTTTATTTTTTTTTTGTCTATATATATTTCTGTGAAAAATGTGGTTATTTTTGGAATTGCTTTTTCTTTCTATTTTTCTTTCTTTTATTTTTCTTTATTTATTTATTTTTGTCTATATATATTTCTGTGGAAATGTGGATTATTTTTGGAATTGTTTTTTCTTTTCTTTTTTCTTTTTTTTTTGTCTATATATATTTCGGATATTAATCAGTTGTGGTGGTGGTGGTGATAATGATAATGACAATAATGATAGGAATGATAATAAAAATCATCATCATCATTATTATTATTATTATTATTATTATTATCATTATCATTTTTATTATTATTATTATTATAATTATTGCTATTATTATGATCATTACTACTACTACTACTAGTATAATAATAATAATAATGATGATGATGATGATATTAATAATAATAATAATAATAATAATAATAATAATAATAATAATAATAATAATAATAATAACAATAACAATAATAATAACAATAATAATAATAATAATAATAATAATAATAATAATAACTATAATAATAATAATAACAATAATGTTTATAATAACAACAACAACAACAACAACAACAACAAGAGCACAACTCACGGTCCTCCGACGGCCCGAACGCAGTGGGCGGCGGGGGCCCTCCACCGATATTTGCTGGGAAGTTAAACGGAGTCCCCGCGCCCGCAAAATTCCCCCCCGGTTGGCCAAAGGGCGGGGGCCCGCTGGGGAAAGTGGGCGGCCTGTTGACCACGGGCGCCTTCTTGGTGGGCTCTCCCTTCTTCCTCACTCTGATGCGAATGTGTGTCGTGGAAGTGCTTTGGCCGTTGTGGACTCGGACCAGGAGGATGTGGTCGCCTACCTGGAGGGAGGGAGGGGAACGGGGCGGGGTGAGTGGGCGGGGGTGTGAGTGTGTGTCGGGAGGGTGTGTCTGTCTGTCTGTCTGAAGGTTTGTCTGGAGGGAGGTTGGCGTGTCTGCTCGTCGGTCTGTCTGTCTGGAGAGGTTTAGGCCCGTTTGTTTGCATGTCTGTCTGTTTGTTTGTCTGTTTGTCTTTCTGTCTTTTATCTACATCTCCTTATCTTCACATAATAACTTACTTGAGAAAGAGAAGGAGAGAAGAGAGAATGAGAGAGAGGGAGGGAATGAGAGAGTGAGAGAGAGAAGGAGGGAGGGCAGAGAGAGAGAGGGGAGGAAGGGGAGAGAAAGAAAGGAAAGGGGAAAATAGAGAGAAGGAGAGGGAAAAGGAGAAAAAGAAAGAGAGGGAAAAAGGGAGAGGGAAAAGAAAAGAAGAAAGCGAAAGAGAGAGAGAGAAAGAGAGAGTGAGAGTGAGAGAGAGGGGGGGGGGGAGAAGGGGAGAGAGAGTAAGAAAGGGAGAGAATGAGAAAGGAAGAAAGAAGAGAGAGAAAAATAGGGAAGAGGAAAAAAAAGAAAGAGAGCGAGAGAGAGAAGGAAACAGGAGAGAAAGATAGAGTCAAACAGCAACAAACAAAAAACAATTGCCAAAAAGCAAAGACATCCTCAAGACACAAAACATAAAAAATAAAAGAAACAGCCTATTTATTTATTCATTTATCTATTTCCACTTCATTTATCAAGACACAAAACATAACAAAGAAACAGCCACTTTATTTATTTATTTATCTATTTCCACTTTATTTATCAAGACACAAAACATAACAAAGAAACAGCCTATTTATTTATTTATTTATCTATTTCCACTTTATTTATCAAGGCACAAAACATAACAAAGAAACAGCCACTTTATTTATTTATTTATATATTTCCACTTTATTTATCAAGACATAAAACATAACAAAGAAACAGCCTATTTATTTATTTATTTATCTATTTCCACTTTATTTATCAAGACACAAAACATAACAAAGAAACAGCCTATTTATTTATTTATCTATCTATTTCCACTATTTATCAAGACACAAAACATAACAAAGAAACAGCCACTTTATTTATTTATTTATATATTTCCACTTTATTTATCAAGACACAAAACATAACAAAGAAACTGCCACTTTATTTATTTATTTATCTATTTCCACTTCATTTATCAAGACACAAAACATAACAGAGAAACAGCCACTTTATTTATTTATTTATCTATTTCCACTTTATTTAACTTTTTTTTTTTTCTTTTTTTTTTTAATACTCACCGCCTCTGTTAACGGCTTCGCGATGAAGACACGCCCATCCTCATCCACTCTGAAGAAGTTGTGGATGCCATCCGGACTGTCCAAGGAGAAGGTGATGTCGTCGTCATCATCGTCACTATCCACTTTGAGACGATGGAAAGTGCTGTTCACAAGTTCATCATCCGTGAACTCCCAGTCGTGTGAGCCAAGGCGAAGGAGAGTGGGCGGCTTCAGGGGCGAGAGGGCTGTGGGCGGGAGATGGGCGGAGGTAAGTGGGTGAGAGAGGATGTTATAAGGGTGATGTACTTGGTGGTGGGGGTGGTGAGGGGTGGTGGGGGGAATGAGGGTGTGAGGGGGGATGAGGGGGTGAGGGGGTGAGTGTGTGTGTGTGTGTGTGTGTGTGTGTGTGTGTGTGTGTGTGTGTGTGTGTGTGTGTGTGTGTGTGTGTGTGTGTGTGTGTGTGTGTGTGTGTGTGTGCGTGTGTGCGTGTGTGCGTGTGTGCATCTTAGTCTGCGTATGCGCTTGTATTACTGAATATAGATAAACACACTACAATATTAACAGAATCAAAAAATTAAAAGATTAAACCTCTAACCACATAATACAGTGAACCTTCGCTATAACACGGTTCACCTTTCGCGTTCTCGCTGCTTCACGGATTTGCATTGTGCATTGTGTTCTGCATTCTGATTGGCTAAACAGTTTCTCCGCTTATTCTCTACCTGTGCGTCAATAACGTTACGGTTTAATATGTACATGTACGTAAAACAGCTTGCCAAATTTAAGTTTGCAAATTTTCTCTATAACCCATGAAGCCTTCAGTTCGTATTGATGATTAAAATTATTATTTTACAGTACAGTAGTTATTTGTAAGAAAAAAGTTTATACAGTACTTTTATTTGTTAAACAAATGCTTGAGCCTGTAAAAAGGTTTTGTTCTTTGGTTTCAATGTATTGTAGAGTATTTCATTGTATAATAATTGTAAAATAAAATCAAGGTTACTACTCCTCGGATTTCGCCTATCACGGGTTCTCTCTGGAACGTAACCCCCGCGAAAAACGAGGGTTCAATGTTCCCAGGAATTAGCTTTATTCAACCAACATTTGCAACATAGAATAAAATGAAAAGTACAACACAATATCCAGCAAATTCTAACCCATTCTGACGTCAATTATTGCTCAAATAAAAATGTACAGATATATACTTTTTTCGTTTTTTGGGAGGAGGGGGTGGGAGGGGTAGGTACGGGGGAGGGGATAGTTTTAATAATCAAACATGTAAAAAATATGTATATCCACTTTCAGTACTGAGGCTTAACAATTTTTTAATGATTTTAGTTTTCTTTTTTGCACTGTTACAGGTATTAGATATTATTATTGTAGTTATTAGATATTAGATTAGTTATTATCATTATGCTATATATTGAACTCAACCATTCAGACATCAGACATATGGTTAATAAAAATAACTGAAAGCATAATTGATAAAATATAATGATTATCAATATCATTATGCAATAACGATACGGATAAATGTTATTTCTTATATTTTCTTTTGTTCTTTTCCTCCGTTGTATTGTTTCTGAAGCTCTGCAATGTTCCGTTTCGTAATATTTAAACTACAAACTGTTCTCTTCTATTCCTCTTTGCCTCTTCTCTTCATATATATTTAGGGGGGAAGAGGGAAGGCATAGTTTCATTAATCAAACATGGTCTCAAAATATATATATATATATATATATATATATATATATATATATATATATATATATATAGAGAGAGAAGAGAGAGAGAGAGAGAGAGAGAGAGAGAGAGAGAGAGAGAGAGAGAGAGAGAGAGAGAGAGAGAGAGAGAGAGAGAGAGAGAGAGAGAGAGCCTATGTATATACATTTTCAGCAAATAGGCCTGACTTTTTTCTCTTTTCCTTTTTTTTAACATCAGCGTTTATGTTATGGATATAAGGTGCTAGAGAAGGGAACTATCGATTGGTTTATAACCGACTGTATAATGAATTAAAAGGATAATAATATATATTTGTCTAAAACAACGATTACAATATCTGATTTTGTTCTACCTTGTACTGTTATTTTTTTCTTCCTGTTCTGTTATTCTTGTGCTTTTTGTTACGTTATGTTCCGTTTTGTTCTGTTCTGTACGGGTTAATGTTCTCTACTATTCCGTTTTGCACTTTATTATTATTCTTTTTCTCTTTTTCGTTTTGTTTTATTGCTCTCTGTTCTCTTCCTTTTCTTCTCAATTGTTCTTTTATGCAATGTTTTGTTACGTCCCCTTCTGTCTGTCTGTCTGCCTCTCTCTCTCTCTCTCTCTCTCTCTCTCTCTCTCTCTCTCTCTCTCTCTCTCTCTCTATCTATCTATCTATCTATCTATCTATTTCTCTCTCTCTCTCTCTCTCTCTCTCTCTCTCTCTCTCTCTCTCTCTATCTATCTATCTATCTATCTATCTATCTATCTATCTCTCTACATCTATATCTACAATACCCTCAAGTTATTATTAGTTCTGATCCGACCTGTTCATTCTGTTCAATTTTTTTTTTTTTTTTAACTATGTCCTTTCTGTTTCTTCCTGATATGTTCTGTTCTGTTTGTTCTGTTCCGTCCCGTCCTGTTTCTCCCTATTCTTATTGTTCTCTCCCCCCCCCCACCTTCTCCATTCCGTTTTATTTCCTTCTTCACCAATTCCTGTCATTGATTTTTATCATCTGTCTTTTTCTCCCTTTCTTCTCTCTTTTTCTTTCTTTTTCTTTCTGTTTTCTTTTCCTTTTTCTTTCCTTTTCTTTTCTTTTCTCTTTTTTTCTTTTCTTTTCTCTTCTTTTCGTTTCTTTTATCTTATTTTAATTTATCTAATTTCCTTCTTTCTCTTTTCTTTCCCTTTCTTCCCTATCCTTTGCTATCCTTTCTTCTCCTTTCCTTCTCTTCTCTTCCATCCCTCCCCTTCCCTCCCATTCCCTTCCCCTCCTCCCTTCCCTCCTCCCTTCCCTCCTTCCCCCCCTCCTCCCTTCCCTCCTCTCCCCCC
>NC_091549.1:2161500-2164000 GCF_042767895.1 Penaeus vannamei
AACGCTATGATTATAATTCTAACGGTATCTGGTATCTCACCCCAACATCTCAACCAATGAGAAAGCGCGTTACAAGTCGGCCGGCGAATGGGAAACTAGCTCTTACAGCGTCACGGGAGAAGAGAAACGTCACCTCAGGCGACGAAACTGAACGAACCAATATGAAAAAGAACCATACCTAGTGACATCTGCTTTTGTACATAAACTCGCTTTCACTTTCTTCATATCGAAAGCACAAACAATGCATGTGTGAAGCAAACCCAAATAAGGACAGATCATATGTGATATCAATCTAATCTCTATCAGAAGTTAACAGAAAATCTTTACAAAACAAAACAAAAAACGATCGCATGTGGACTTTCTTACGTAGACAAACGAGTGGCAACAACTATGACGTCAGAGGGAGGGCCTGGAAATCCATTCAGAATCCTTATGCCTTTTACCTGTCTTTACGGATGTCCTACGACCTGCCACAAGGGTCCCTCACCACACAGAGTACCTTCGTGTTGTGTCTAGACGTCAATGCTAGTATTTCTCTACACTAGCCTGCCGGTAATAACTCATAACTGTGAGTGCATAATATTCTTTATTTTACAGTGCTTTAACAGTGATATATTTTACCTTGGAGTAATATTTTTTTTTTCTTTTTATTTTAGTTCCTCTGCTTTAGCGTATCTCTCCATTCCTGTTTCTTAGAAGGCGAACACTGAAGGGTTTTAACTATATTATCTTGAATCCTGAAACAAATCTTATAATCATGTCAATAAACTCTTTGATCACAATTGGTATCATTTTGTGATTATTCTTGCAGTTTTTTTTAGTGTAGTTGTTTCTCCTGTTGTTTTTGTGACTGTTTATACTATAATGACAATAACAATAATGACGATAATCGCAATGAAATCTTTAATCAGCGTAATCAAATATTCAGGATATTTTTCTTGTACGATTTTACTTTTTTGTATTATCACTGTTATTGTTTTGCCAAATCAGCTGTTTCCATTTCACCTTCACTGTCAGGATAACCTTTGAAAATGTTATTATTAATTGCACTCTTGATTTTATTATAACGATGATGACCTTTATTAGCAGGAAAAGGGGCATCATCACACAAATTTATTTAATTAAGATTTCTACGGAATAACTTGATTGGTGTTCTCCTTTGAAATACCATTATTGATACCATTGTTCATCGTTTAACTTTCTGTTCATTGTTATTACTGAAGGTGTTGTTATGACAATACTGAAAATGATGAAAAATATGATAATGTTAATAAAGATACTATGATAATTATGATAATAATAATAATAAAAATAATGAATATGATGATAGTGACAATAATGATGGTGATGATAATAATGATAATGATAATAAAAATAATGATAATGGTAATGATAACAATAATGATTAAAATGATGATAATAATAATAGTGATAAAAATAACATTGATCATACTGATAATGATGATGATAATAATGACGCTAGTAATGGCGATAATGATAATGTGGATTATTATCAATATCGTTTTATCATAATCATTTATTATCGTTGTTATTCCTATCATCATTATTACCATTGTCATTATTGTTATGATTATTACTTCCATTATTATCATTAATAATAGTAGTTATTGACATCATTACCATCATCTTAATCATTATCATTATCATTATAATTATCATCGCCATAATCACTATCCTTATTACTGCAAAGATCATTACTATCATTATCATCATTTCTCCAGTGTCATCTTTGGTATCATCATTGTCATTATTACTATCAATATCATAATGATGGTCATCATTACCTTTATCATTATTATAAATGATCACCATTGCCGTCACCTATATTTAAATCTTGTAATACTTGTTGTAATGGTGATGATAACTTTAAATGAAAAGATTCATCATGTTTTTGTGTTTGTTTGTTTTTTTTCAGTTTTTTAGTATCATGACACAACCCCCATTCTGCATAAAGCAAGACTGTTGATAGACATATTCACTTTTTCAGAAGCAACTATTAACGAAACAAGTGGCCCTGAGTTATAACCTTTATCCTACCTACATTCTTGGTGTTGATCGATTTAAATGCACCGGCTATATTGAGTCGGCACCGCATATAAATATTCATACCAATCAGTAAAAATTTAGGACACATTACATACCCATTTTGGATAAACTGCCCACATATATATGCAGAACTAAATAGTTGCTTCACCTCGGTACAGCCTATGCACTTCAACATATCACTGCAATAGTTTTACTTGCCCTGGGTTTTCCAAGCACCTTATGTATGTATATATGTATACTTGACTGAGGAGATGCTTTTACATCATCTTCTGTGGAGGTGTGAAAAAGAATGAGTAGTGATCATATGGCAAAAGTTATTTCTTTGATATTTCGAATATACCATTTACAAATAAAGGGGTTATAAGGTTAAAGAACTCTACTTTTATCATAATCATTTATTATCGTTGTTATTCCTACCATCATTATTAACATT
>NC_091549.1:2171500-2179000 GCF_042767895.1 Penaeus vannamei
ATACACATTTAACACTTTTTTTTTCGTGTTTGGGTCAAGGGAGGGGGGAAGGGGGGAGAGGGGAGAAGGTTTGTATGTATTAATCCTAACTTTATTTAACGATCTTTTGATGTCATCGGAGTGAGAGGAGACCAAAATCTGTCACTATGATTGGCTTCCCGATTTTCCACCATAGAGAGAGAGAGAGAGAAAAAAAGAAGCGATTGCCTCCAATGTTGTTTACATTTGTTTATATTTCTTCCTATCTTGCATTATCTGTTTCCCTCTCCTTCTTCCACATTTTCCCCACTCTATTCTGGTTTATTCTATTTATTACCAGGTTTTGGGTCTCATTCTGGATTCACGGTAATCTGTTGAAGCGATTCCAGAAGTGAAATATGAAGACAATACCTGAGTGTGTATCAGGTTTACAGACGAGGGATGTACTATGTGAGTCAGACTTAGTTCAATCCAGGTCACATGTTTGCTTGGTTTGGTTTGCCGTATAGGTATATATATATATATATATATATATATATATATATATATATATATATATATATATATATATATATACACACATATATATATATATATGTGTATGTATATATACATCTGTGTGTGTGTGTTTGTGTGTGTGTGTGTATGCATATATACGCATATATATATATATATATATATATATATATATATATATATATATATATATATATATATATATATATATATATATATATAAATATATATATATATATATATATACATACATGTGTATATGTTTGTATGTGTGTGTGTGTGTGTGTTTGTGTGTGTGTGTGTATAGATACACACACACACACACACACACACACACACACACACACACACACACACACACACACACACACATATTTATATATATATATATATATATATATATATATATATATATATACATATATATATATATATATATATATACATATATTTATACATATATATATGCTTATTTCCCTCGAATGTGAAAAGAATACAACCAAACAGAATACGGACTTCCCTTTTGTATTTACATCTGTTTTTTTTTTTTTTTTTTTTTTGTATCACTCATGAGAAGATAAATAAAACTGGCTTTCGATAAGGTAAGATTTTTTTCTCTTTTTCTTTTTCTTTTTTTTTCGTTTTCGAATGAATAGGAACTTTTGAGATTTTTCTTCAGTTCGATATATATTGTGCAATTTTCGCTCTCTTTCTCTCTCTCTATGTCTTTGTCTCTCACTCTGTTTATGTAATTTTTTCATATAATATAAACTTTATATTTGTATATATCTTTTTCCAAATATTACTCTTTCAACGAGCTTTATGACATGTTAAATCAGTTCCTTAATATAAAGAATTACCTAAGATATTAAAAATAATTCAAATTTTCCAGCATACCAACTTCGTCTATAAACCTTTTCCTCTATTTCAACATAAAAGAAAATCTTTAGAATCCTTCTGATATGCGCTAACACATAATTCTTCAAGCTGTTATTTTATTATGCTAAATCTGAATTATCATTTGTAAATAAAAATGATTCAGCTTGCTTTAACTATAACCTTCCAAACATCTGATTGTAAAAAAAACTTGTTATAACAACTCGTTATAACACTATATGTAGACATAATGCATAAAACTTACGAAGACTTATTTCAGTGTCGCATTCTATGTAGGTACTTACACAATAAAGTGCAAAAGAGCAAAACTGCACGGAAGGATTATTTCTTCCTCCCATGCAAACTTATTCGCAATCGCTAGTGAATTACTTACTGCAACACAAGCAAGGACACTCAGTGTAGCGTCTCTACCAACACTCTTTCAGTATTACCAAGCGCTCGCCATCAGCCATATCACAGGGCGGAGAGAACGACCGAAGTATAGTCCTCCCACCGACCACTTTAGTCGTGAAATCGGTGCTTTTCGGGATCCCAGTTCGACTCCAGCAAATCGCCCAGGTAATAGTCGCCGTCTCCTCGCCAAACGAAGCAAAACATTGAAGTCGCATCGTGCTGAAATCCTGCCTTTTGAACGGGATATGTACATCTTAAGTTATAGTCGTTTCATACCTTTTGTTTGGGCGGGGAAGAAGCCAGCATTTTGAACGAAGGAATTGTAATTATTTTGGCTTAGATATGGGAAAAGTCCAGCCTTCTTTTTTGTCGTTCTTTTGGTAACGCTACAATACATACAGTGGTTTCGGTATTTAGATACGGGAATTGTTAAGATTTCAATGGGCAATGTAACTCTCTGGTGATTCGCGGATAATGTAAAAAAAAAAAAAAAAAAAAAAAAAAAACATATTACATAGCTATTGGCAAATCAGAGTCAACGTATTTCTGAAAAAGTGCATTATAAAAGCTAAAATATTAGTTTTCTCGACAAGGAAACAGAACACCCTTTGCTAAATAAACACGTTGATCTGATAGAATAATTAAGACGTTTGCATATCCGTTAAAAACTCTTATGTTAGTTTTATTTTTCTTCTAGAAAAGTATGTTACGAATGATTTATCATCGTACAGATTTAGTAAAAAAAAAAAAGGAGAGACCGAATGAATCATGAAAAAGGTAAAATTAGAATATGAACATTGAAAAGAGAAATGAAAGACGCAATATAACGTATAATAAAGAAAAGAGGACAATCCCTTGCCTAAATGATTATCGCTATAAAACCGTACGAAATGATTGAAATTGGCAAGGAAAGAAAGAGAAGAAAAATAAATAAATGCGAGCTAATTGATGAAATATAAACCAAGGAGAGCTTATTACATCAAACCACGTCAGTTGCGTTCATGTGAATCTCACGACGAAGAAGTTATAGAATAAAAGGAAAAAGAGAGAGATAAAGAGAGAGAGAGAGAAAGAGAGAGAGAGAGAGAGAGAGAGAGAGAGAGAGAGAGAGAGAAAGAAAGAGAAAGAGAAAGAGAAAGAGAAAGAGAAAGAGAGAGAGAGAGAGAGAGAGAGAGAGATAAAGAGAGAGAAAGAGAACAAAAGAAAAAAGAAAATAATGGTTTTGTGTACAGCCAGAAAAGGAGGAAAGATAACGAAACAAAATATCTATATAGCTTTGTATCCGTAATGATGTATAACGAAGCGTATTTTGTACAATGTCCTGGTTACGTTGTAGAATTATATCAGTGAAAAGTTTTAATGAGTGTAACAAAATAAGAGAGTTATAAGGAAAAAAATCAGCCATATTTATAGGCATTACGAGAAACAGATAGACAGACTGACATGATTAAAAAAAAAAAAATCTATGTCGTTGGAATATGTTTAAAATACCACGAAAAATATCTTAGATTCGACCGTAGTGTAAAACAACACAGTACATTCACATTTCTTACAGTGTAACATACAATTAGAGCTTTATAGAAGTCTTAAAATAGTATCATTTGTGCTCAGTAGAACTGTTCATCTTATTTTTTCACACAGGTTCGTTAATGATTATAACATTCACTATAGCACTGTACTCTCACCCACGCATGATGCAAAAAACAGCCTTATGAACCCACTAACCACTAATCCTCATTAACAAAACCTCATCCAAAGCAGATCACTTAAATCTTTAAGAATAAAATACAAACAGAAGTCTTGTTCAATCCTTATTTTTATCATCATCATTATTATTATTAATCTCATTATCTCCTCTTCTCTTCTCTTCTCTTCTCTTCTCTTCTCTTCTCTTCTCTTCTCTTCTCTTCTCTATCTCATTATCTCCTCTTCTCTTCTCTTCTCTTCTCTTCTCTTCTCTTCTCTTCTCTTCTCTTCTCTATCTCATTATCTCCTCTTCTCTTCTCTTCTCTTCTCTTCTCTTCTCTTCTCTTCTCTTCTCTTCTCTTCTCTTCTCTTCTCTTCTCTGCTCTTCTCTTCTCTTCTCTTCTCTTCTCTTCTCTTCTCTTCACTTCTCTTCTCTTCTCTTCTCTTCTCTTCTCTTCTCTTATTCCTTTTTCTCCTTTTCTCTTTAACTCTCTACTTGTTCCGTTTTTTGCTGCGAGAGATTTTGGGGGAAATTTCTCTCCCCCTCGACTGAAGATTGCGCCGCCGCTGGGGTGGTAGGGGGGGCGGGGAGGGCGGGGGGTAGGGGTAGGGGTTTCCTTCTCTCTTTTTATCTTTTCTTTCTTTTTTTTTAAGCGGTGACGAAAGGCGATCATTCCCCTCCCCCCTTCGCCCGTCGGTCGCCCTTCTTCTTCCCTCTTTCGGTCCTGCAGCCTGGAAAGTAAAAAAAATATTAATAATAATAATGATAATAGCAATAATAATAACAGTTATAGTAATAATAATAATAATGATAATAATAATAATAATAATAATAATAATAATAATAATAATAATAATAATAATAATAATAATAATAATAATAATAATAATAATAATAGTAATAGTAATGATAATAATAATGATAGTAATAATAATAGTAATTATAATAATAAGAAGAAGAAATAGAAGAAGAAGAAGAAGAAGAAGGAGAAGAAGGTGAATGGTCGGTTACTTTGCCAACGAGGAAGCCTATAAAGAGAATATGACTATTTGGTCGCTATTAATTTATGGCACTAGTTGTTTGAGCTATTCTTATTGAAAATCGCAATTTTACATCCATTATAAGATATACAGAGCATTTTCAAACCACTAATTCTTTATTTCTTTATTTTTTTTAAAGTCTATCTCCCTCTCTTACTTTCTCCCCATCTTCTTTCTCCCTCTTCCTCCATTCCTTCTCACTTTGTAAAAAACACCCAACTCATTCTCAATTCATTTCTTCTCGTTCGCTCACCCCTCCTTCTCCTCCTCCTCCTCCTCTTCTTCCTCACCCGTCTTCCTCTCTTCCTTCTTCCCATCCTTCTCCATTTCCTAACCACACCCCAGCCCATCCACTTCTTACTCACCCTTCCTTCTCCTCTTCTTCTTCCTCCACTTTCTCCTACTCCTCTTCTTCTTCTTCCTCACCCCTCTTCCTCTCTTCCTTCTTCCCATCCTTCTCCCTTTTCTAACCACATCCCACCCCATCCACTTCTTACTCAACCTTCCTCCTCCTCCTCTTCTTCCTCCTCCTCCTCCTCTTCTTCTTCTTCTTCTCCCTCCTCCTCCTTCTTCCCCTCCTCTTCTTCTTCCTTCTCCTCCTCTTCCTCCACAGTCCTCCTTCCTCCTCCTCTTCTTCGTCCTCCTCCTTCTCCTCTTCTTCGTCCTCTTCCTTCTCCTTTTCTTCTTCCTCCTCCTCCTCTTCCTCCTCCTACACATATTCCTCTTCTTCTTCTCCTTCCTCACCCCTCTTCCTCTCTTCCTTCTTCCCATCCTTCTCCCTTTCCAAACCACACCCCACCCTATGCACTTCTTACTCACCCTTCCTCCTGCTCCTCCTCCTCTTCTCCTTCCTCCTCCTCCTCCTCCTCTTCCTCCTACTACTTCTACTCCTCTTCTTCTTCGTCTCCCCTCTTCCTTCTTCCCATCTTTCTCCTTTTCCAAACCACACCCCACCCCATCCACTTCTTACTCACCCTTCCTCCTCCTCCTCCTCTTATTCTTCTTCCTCCTCCTTCTCTTCTTTTTCTTCCTCTCCCTCCTCCTACTCTTCCTTTTCTTCTTCTCCCCCACCCCTCTTCCTCTTCCTTCTTCCCATCCTTCTCCCTTTCCAAACCATACCCCTCCCCATCCATTTCTTACTCACCCTTCCTCCTCCTCCTCCTCCTCTTCTTCTTCTTCCTCTCGCCGTCTCTTCTCTCCTCCCCTTCTTCCTCCTCCTCCTCTTCCTCGCCTCTCTCCCCCTCCGCCGAAGCCACCAACACCGCCGGCGCGTTCGGGAGTTCGGCGCCGACCCGACCGCCCTCCGACGCAGGATTCGGCGTCGTCACCGCCACGCCCAGGTCCTGCAGGCGGTGCAGGCGGTCGCGGCGCTCCTTCTTCTTCTGGCGGCGCTTCTGCTTCCGTTGGCTCCCTCGCTTGTCGGAGTCGAGCTTGCAGTCGTCGGTTTTGGTGCCGTCTGGGGGGGGGGGAGGGGAGAAGGGAGGTTATTGTGGGAGTCATGGTGGGCGGGGTGATGGTGGGGGGAAGGGAGGTTACTGTGGGAGTCATGGTGGGCGGGGTGATGGAGGTGTATGGTAATTGCGGTGGTAAATATTGTTGTTAATATAACCATTATTACCAGCATCATTATCAATAATATACTCTTATCACCATGGTCACATGACGAGGATAAGAATAGTGACAGAAATGACAACAAATTAATAATGGGAATATGATTTGGAGTCATGGTGGGCGGGGTGATGGTGAGGGGAAGGGAGGTTACTGTGGGAGTCATGGTGGGCGGGGTGATGGTGAGGGGAAGGGAGGTTACTGTGGGAGTCATGGTGGGCGGGGTGATGGTGGGGGGAAGGGAGGTTACTGTGGGAGTCATGGTGGGCGGGGTGATGGTGAGGGGAAGGGAGGTTACTGTGGGAGTCATGGTGGGCGGGGTGATGGTGGGGGGAAGGGAGGTTACTGTGGGAGTCATGGTGGGCGGGGTGATGGTGGGGGGGAGGGAGGTTACTGTGGGAGTCATGGTGGGCGGGGTGATGGTGGGGGGAAGGGAGGTTACTGTGGGAGTCATGGTGGGCAGGGGTGATGGTGGGGAAGGAAGGGAGGTTACTGTGGGAGTCATGGTGGGCGGGGTGATGGTGGGGGGAAGGGGAGGTTACTGTGGGGAGGAGTCATGAGTGGGCGGGGTGATGGTGGGGGGAAGGGAGGTTACTGTGGAGCTTCATGGTGGGCGGGGTGATGGTGGGGGGGAAGGGAGGTTACTGTGGGAGTCATGGTGGGCGGGGTGATGGTGAGGGGAAGGGAGGTTACTGTGGGAGTCATGGTGGGCGGGGTGATGGTGGGGGGAAGGGAGGTTACTGTGGGAGTCATGGTGGGCGGGGTGATGGTGGGGGGAAGGGAGGTTACTGTGGGAGTCATGGTGGAGGTGTGTAGCAATTGCGGTGGTGAAGAGGTGACGAGATGAGATGAAGATGAGGAGGAGGATAATGATAATGATAATAACAACGATGACAGTAATTCTGATAGCAATGATAACATCAATAATGATAATAATATTGATAACAGTAAAGGTAATGACAACAATGATAGTGATGATAATAATAACATCAATAATGATAATAATAATGATAAAAATAACGTTAATAATGATAATGATAATCATAATAAGAACAACAACAATAATCACCATATAATCAAATGATATTATACAACAGAAAACGAAATAATTTCCAGGGTAGACTAAATCATTATTTGTGGAATGATTATGACTAAACTACATATCTAAAACTTTATATCCTATTTTGTGTTTTGGAAAGGAAATGTAAGGAAGAATGGAAGATAAGAAGGCAACGGGAACGACAGGTGTATGAAGAAAAAAAGAAAAAGTTTCGGGTTGCTAGAAGGAGGAAGAACAAAAGAAGAAGAATTAAGAAAATTATGATAGTCAAGACAATGATTATGGTAATATTAATAATAATAACAATTATTATTATTATC
>NC_091549.1:2191500-2194000 GCF_042767895.1 Penaeus vannamei
GTTTGTTTGTGTGCGTGGTTGCGTGTGTGGGTGTGTTTTTTGTGGGTGTGTGTATGTTTGTTTGTGTGCGTGGTTGCGTGTGTGGGTGTGTTTTTTGTGGGTTTGTGTGAGTGTGTTCTGTTTGTGTGTTTTTTTATGTGTGTATGTTTGTTTGTGTTCGTGTTTGCGTGTGTGAGTGTGTTTTTTGTGGGTTTGTGTGAGTGTGTTCTGTTTGTGTGTTTTTTTATGTGTGTATGTTTGTTTGTGTGCGTGTTTGCGTGTGTGTGTGTTTTTTGTGGGTGTGTGTTTTTGTGTGGGCGTGTGTGTTCTGTGTTTGCATGTTTTTTGTGGGTGTGTGTATATTTGTGTGTGTCTAATCTATTGGTTTTAATTCTAGCTTAATCATCTTATCCACTTTAGTTTCCACAAGTTTATTAGATTGTCTTAAAACACCATTTATGGACGAGACTATATCTTTCTCACTGACAACCTGATATCAAATAATCACCTGCTAACGACAGGCAAGAACAAAAACATTCTTTAGGCACGTAATTTATTAGATAAATACCCCCACCCCCCACCCCCCACCCATCCCCCCAAAAAATCAATCAATGAATAAATAAATGATAAATAAATATATACAAATAATGATAATAATACATTCATTCATTAATGATAATAATAATAATAAATTGATTAATAATGATGATAATGATAATAATAGTAATAAATAAACAAATAATCAAAAATAAATATGTACGTCAAATGGACACAGAAAAACAACCACAGACAGACAGACAAGACAGACATGTAGACAGACAAGAGAGACACACAGGCAGCCAAGACATACGAGGAAGACAAGCAGACAAATGTGCAAGATAAATAGACAGACAGACAAGCAAGATAGACAGACAGACAATGTACATAAAAAGTGTAATGACTCGAGCAAGGACTTGAGAGCGAAGGGACAACCAGAGAAAAAAAATGAGAGGACACGCTGCCAAATGTAAAATGAGAGAATAAACAGGAGGACGCATTCATCATTGGCTGAATGGCTGAATGAATGTGTGAACGGCAAGCTGGATGAATGGAGGGGAGAGAGAGAGAGAGACAGAGACAGAGACAGAGACAGAGACAGAGACAGAGACAGAGACAGAGAGACAGAGAGAGAGAGAGACAGAGACAGAGAGAGAGAGAGAGAGAGAGAGAGAGAGAGAGAGAGAGAGAGAGAGAGAGAGAGAGAGAGAGGGGGAGCAGAGCGAGAAAGAGAAAGAGAGAGAGAGAGCGAGAATGAGCGAGAAAGAGATAAATAGAGAGAGAGAGAGAGAGAGAGAGAGAGAGAGAGAGAGAGAGAGAGAGAGAGGGGGGGGGGAGCAGAAAGGAGAAAAAGAAATAGAGGGAGAGAGAGAGCGAGAATGAGCGAGAAAGAGATAAATAGAGAGAGAGAGAGAGAGAGAGAGAGAGAGAGAGAGAGAGAGAGAGAGAGAGAGAGAGTGAGCGAGAAAGAGAGATAAATAGAGAGATGTAGATAGAGAGAGAGAGAGAGAGAGAGAGAGAGAGAGAGAGAGAGAGAGAGAGAGAGAGAGAGAGAGAGAGAGAGAGCAACAAACACAGACATACAGGGGATAAAAGATATATTCATGAAGAATGATAGTTATAAAAATTTGGAGAGAGAGAGAGAGAGAGAGAGAGAGAGAGAGAGAGAGAGAGAGAGAGAGAGAGAGAGAGAGAGAGAGAGAGAGAGAGAGAGAGAGAGAGAGAGAGAGAGAGAGAGAGAGAGAGAGAGAGAGAGAGAGCAAACGAGAAAGGGACGGCGAGGGCGCGGGGGCTGAGGTGAGTGCCCTGTTTCGGTGTTCTCACTACGTACCAAAGCACCAAACACCCGCTGCTGCCATTTCAACCTCCAGAACAGGTTTTCTCATAAATTCTATTTTTAGCCAGGGGTCCTAAGCTCTCCCCTGCCCACCCACGCATACACAGACCCTACTCCCACACGCACACACATGCATATACGTTCTTACTGTACGCACACGCACGTACATGCGCACAAGTTGTCGAGATGAGGCATGGATGTTTCGCCGTGAAGATAATAAGGGTTTTTAGTTACACGTTGTTTTCTGCCCGGTGTGTTTACCTGTTGATCTCTGCATGATGAGGTCCCACCGCATGACAGGAGGAGAGGAAAGAGATTGCAGAAGGTGGAGGAGGTTGAGGAAGAAGGAGAAGGGGAAATGGGGGTGAAGGGAAGAAGGAAGAGGAGGAAGAGGAAGAAGGAGAAGGGGAAATGGGGGTGAAGGGAAGAAGGAGGAGGAGGTTGAGGAAGAAGGAGAAGGGGAAATGGGGGTGAAGGGAAGAAGGAAGAGGAGGAAGAAGGAGAAGGGGAAATGGGGGGTGAAGGGAAGAAGGTGGAGGAGGTTGAGGAAGAAGGAGAAGGGGAAATGGGGGTGAAGGGAAGAAGGAAGAGGAGGAAGAGGAAGAATTAAAAGTAGTAAAAGGATAATACAGTCGTTTCGTTGAGTAA
>NC_091549.1:2205287-2207787 GCF_042767895.1 Penaeus vannamei
TTAAGTTATCAATCACTATCACTGTATACTATACAAAAGTTGATAAAACTGCTACAAGAACATATTGTGAAAATGATGATGACTCACTGTATAAACATGCAGTAAAAATGATAATGACTATTACCATATAATCAAAAGGTGAAGCTGATAATGAACTACCATTACCTAACCATATTTACATGACAATCACCATCTAGTTAACACCTAACACTCAAGGTCTCACTATCACTTTCACCATCACTCGCTCACTGTCCCACACCCCGTGCATCTCGCTCTCAAACTGGTATTACACGCCCGGGGAAAATAAAATTACCTGCAAATAGATTTTCCTGTTATACGAGTGACTTGCTCCAAATTGTGCCGGCGTGATGTATGAGGAAGGAATATGAGGAGAAGCGAAGATGAAGGATGATGGCGATAATGACGATGGTGGTAGAGGAAGGAAGGAGAGATTGGAAGATAGGAGGGAGGAGGAGGAGAAGGAGGAGGAGCATGGAAGGTAGGAGGATGTAAGGAAGAAGAAAGAGAGGAGGAAGAATATGAGGAATATGGGCAGAGGCGAATATGAAGGAAGGAGAGATTGGAAGATAGATATGGGAGGAGGAGGAGGAGGAAGAGGTAGATGGAAATGTAGGAGGAGGTAGGGAAGAAGAAAGAGAGGAAGAGGTAATGGAGAAAAAGAAACCAGAAGGAGAAGGAAAGTGAGGAGGGGAAGGTTAGAAGGAAGAAGAAGAGAATAAGAATTGGGAGAAAAAAAAAGGAGAAAGAAGAAGAAGAAGAGGCGAAGGATAGAAAAGCGAAAGAAGGAAATGAGAGAAGAGAAGAAAAGAAAAAAATGGAGGAGGCAGAGGACAAGGAAGAGAGGAAGGCAAGCGATAAACAAGTGAATATAAGAGAGCGCCGTGAGGTGAAGACGAGAATATGAGAGATAGAAGAAAAACCTCCAGGAACTGTGAGGGAACGCAGGGCACGAAGTGAAATTCTCTCTTGTGGGAAGATGATGGAAGCAAAAGGGATTAAGGTAGGAAGGGAATTTTCCTTTACACTGAGGGGTCATGAGAGGAAAAACAAAGGCCCATGCGTATATATATGTATGTGTATGTATATGTATATGTATATATATATATATATATATATATATATATATATATATATATATATATATATATATATATATATATATATATATATATATATATATATATATATATATATATATATATATATATATATACATATATATATATGTATATATATATATATATATATATATATATATATATATATATATAGTGTGTGTGTGTGTGTGTGTGTGTGTGCGTATGTGTGTGTGTGTGTGTGTGTTTGTGTATAAATATGTATATATATATATATATATATATATATATATATATATATATATATATATATATATATATATATATATATATTTATACATATATACATATATATATATATATATATATATATATATATATATATGTATAAATATATATATATATATATATATATATATATATATATATACATATATATATATATATATTAATAGGAGACACAAAACCCCGCCGTATGACAAGACTGTGAATCATCCTGATATTATGTAATTGATGCCAGATAACAATATGCGATTAAGTAGAGACAAGATAATACTGTATTTCTAGTTATTCCTTACATTATGAAATAATACAAAGATATAGATTCCCCAGGATAGCGTGTTTAACATTAAGCTTTCCAGTATCCCAAAAATTCTATGTTAAGTGTTTGAACATACTGATAGAAATGCATAAAATGCTCTCGAGATTTTGTATCACATACATCACAGATATGTAATATTCCAAATGTATAACATAAATACAGTAGTATACAGTTTTTTTTTTTCTTTTACAGTATCTCTTGTTATTCTTTACCTTATGACTTTATATGAAATATAATTAATATAAGAATTCCTAGGTATTTATTATATAGTATGCTAATTATGGTTTTACAATATCCCATATTTCAAGATTAAGCATATTATGCTTTTGAATATTCTAACAGAAATGTATAAGATACTCTCCATATTTTGTATCTTATGCATCACAAATATTCGACATGCATAAAATAAATAATATACAGATATGTTCTCGTACAGCATCAGCCTCTGCATCTCCAACACAAGTGAACTACCACAATTCTGTGTCTGAATTCACTGGATTTGCATTTTCTGACAGGTTAGAATCAGCAAGCACAATTTGAGTTAATAATTTATGCAAGTATAAATCATACTTGTGACTGGGTGTGAAATAATTTCATATCTCTTCAACAGACTTTTTCTGTATTATTATCTATTATTATCTATTTTTATATGTATACTCTGGATAAGTACGTGTCAGTGTACAATATGGTGAGAGCCTTTCATGGCGAATGGTTTGAGAAAACAATAAACAAAGAAAATAAAGAAAATAAAATAAAAGAATAAAAAGGTGATCTCGGCGATTGCTAAACCAAGTCATAGACT
>NC_091549.1:2212787-2217787 GCF_042767895.1 Penaeus vannamei
AGCCACAAAATGACGACTAAACTGTCTTCTGCTCACCTACAAAGGCCAGCAAAGACCCGCCAAAAAAGAGCACTACTACAAACCAGTTGCATCCACAATGACAAAATAATTTACAATATATATGAATATAATTATATATTACCGTTGTTATAATTACCACAATAATCTCTTCAAATACCTAACGATAATATAAAGGAATCCATTAACATTTTCTTTGAGCAACATACAAAACATAAGATAGACGTATGGTAACTTGCCGCTTAGCGCGCCAAATTTAAATTTATGCTCCGCTTAACTATGTATGTATGCATATTATTATATTTTGTGTGTGTGTGTGTACCAGATGTACATATGCATGCGTGTAGCTGCTTATGCATATATTTTATGTAAGTATATGGAATTGCTTTATATGCATACGTATAGCACGTAGATATACCGCTTCATCTACCTGTCTATCTTCCTATCTGTAAGTCTTTCTGTCTATTTCTGTGTTATATCATTCATTTATCTATTTGAGAGATAGAGAGAGTACGAGAGAGTGAGAGTGAGTGAAAGAGAATGAAAGAGAGAGAGAGAAAAAGCAACACGCATGCCCTCACATTCTATTCCTCTCAAGCACAATCTCATTTCGCAGTGAAACTTTCTCCTGAAACCTAGTTACATTACCGATTTTCTAGCGGCAGAGCGAGACGAGAAAATCCAGATTTAATTTTGCCGGCCGACTACAGCGCGCCGCCGCCTTCCTACCAACTTTCCACCCAGATTGGACGAGGTAAATTCTGTCGTCGAAAAACTTGTCAGCAACTCGCCAGTGCCCCCGAGCTCCCCCCCCCCCCACACACACACACCCTGCCCTCTACTCCCACCCAGGACCTTTTCTCGCTCCCCCCTCCACACACCCTGCCCTATACCCCCACCCCCACCCAGGACCTTTTCTCCCCCCCCCACCCACACCCTGCCCTCTACCCCCACCCAGGACCTTTTCTCGTCAGAATATTCTCTCCTTCGTACAACCCCTCGTCTACCCCCCCACCCCCACCCCTTCCTATACCCACCCCATGACTTAATCGGTCCTGTATACGTACATTTTTTTTGTACATAGATGAAACGCCCATACATACATTCACGTACATACAGACACACTCACGTAAATTAACACACACACACACTCACACTCACTCACACTCATACACACACACACACTCTCTCTCTCTCTCTCTTACACACACACACGCACACACACACACACACACACACACACACACACTCATACACACCCACATTCACACACACACACACACTCACTCAAACACACACACACTCCCTCAAACACACTCAAACACACCCACACACACCCACACACACGCCCAGTCACCCATCCGGCAGACATACTGCTCCTGAGCGACACCAGAAGGGCGTGTTGGGAGGGGGGGGTGGAGGTAGGAGGAACTGGGAGAGAGCGAGAGTTTAAGAAGGGGAAGGACGGGGAGGAGAGGGGAAGAGAGTGAGGACAGGGGAGGAGAGGAGTAAGGAAGGAGGGGAGAGGAGGAAGGAGTGAAGGAAGGAGAGGGGAAGGGACGGAGGGGAGAGGAGGAGGGAGTGGAGGAAAGAGAGGGGAAAGGGAGTAGGGAGAGGGGTGAGGGGGGGAGACGTGTAGGGAAGGAGAGAAGAGGGGAGTGAGGGGAGAGGAGGAGAGGAGAGGGGAGTGAGGGGAGAGGAGGGAAAGGGACGGAGGGAAGAGGGAGAGGGGTGAGGAGGGAGTGAAAGAAGGAGAGGGGAAGGGACGGATGGGAGAGGGAGAAGGAGTAGGGAGAGGGGAGAGGAGGGGAGGGGGTTGGGAAGGCGTCAAAGGGTCTGAACTTTTTTAAAAACTTGGGATTCCATTTCACGCGAGGAGACACATTTCCCCTATTTTGGTTTTGTATTTCGGAGCCATTTTATTTTCATCATTATTAACGGGATATAGGATAGTTCCATTAACTTCTTTTACGGCGCTGGTGACTTTTTTTGTGTATTTAACGAAGGTGATCGGTGAATAAAGATACTTCAATTATACTTTATCGTTTGATTTATACCCAAAAAAGGTCAAATATTTATCATTTATTTAAATATTTATCATATCACTCTCACGATTCTGTAATCAGATTAAACCAATATGCCATGTAATGAAGTGATATTCTGTAACTCTTAATCAGATTATTAAATCCATTAGAAAATATATTATGGAATATTGTATGCTCATTGGTGCTCTACATTATCATTACCCTCATACATTATACATAATAATTATACATTATTATTGCTAAATGAACAATTACATTAATTAAGAAACACGCACACGCTCGCACACATACACGCACACGCAAAGACATGCACAGAAATAAAACTATGAAAATAATGATAATGATAATAACTAGAAAACTAATAATGAAAACAACAACTAGGAAAATAATAATAATAAAAATAATAAAAATGATCATGGAAAAATGAAAGTAATGATATTGATAGAAGCAGTAGCAATATAAGTAATTCTAGTGATAATAAGGATTCTAAAGATGATAATAATTATGACAATGTATTGATAATGATAGTAATTATGATAATAAAAAATAATAATTATTATTTTTATCATCATTATTATTATCAATAGTAATAAAAATAATAATGATAATGACAATAAGGATGACAATGTAAATGATAGTATAGATAATAATTACAATAACGATAGTTATGATAATGATTATCATTATTATTTTACAGTAGTGATAATAACAATCATCATCATCACCATCATTATTATAATCATTATAATTATCAAAACAATACGAATAATGAAATGGTAATCATAATAATAATAATGTTAATTAAGATAACAAAGATAAGGATAATGGTAACAATAAAGATGATAATATAAACATCATAATGATAATAATAGCAATAATAATAAAAATAGCAACACTAACAATAACGATAATCATTATTATTATTATCATCATATCTTTTATCATAATTATTAGTATTAGTATTATCATTTTTGTTTTTATCATTATCATTATTATCATCATTATCCTTATTGTCATCATCATTATCATTATGAAAATGAAAGTAATAATAATGATAATGATAACAATAATGGTAATGAGAACAATAATGATATTGGTGATCATAATAGCAATAATGATAGTTATAATATTAATGATAACAATAATGATTTTGAAAACAGCAATGCTGATCACATTATTAATGTTATATTGCTATTGATGATGACAAAGCTACTGTTGATGATGATTATAATAATCATAACAGCATTGACGATAAAGAAAATGATAAGATACAGAAGCAGAAGAAAAAGAAGAAGAATTAGAAAAAGAAGAAGAAGAAGAAGAAGAAGAAGAAGAAGAAGGAGAAGGAGAAGGAGAAGGAGAAGAAGGAGAAGGAGAAGGAGAAGGAGAAGGAGAAGGAGAAGGAGAAGAAGAAGGAGAAGAAGAAGATGTATAACAAAAACAATAATATCGCCATATATAAAAGTAAGAACAAAGACCTAAACGAAACAATTATATTATCAATTAATTACTTTTATCCATTACATACTTACTAAATGAGCAAAAAAATACTCGAAATAATTAAGAAGAGAAGGACAAAAGAAAATAAAGAAAGAGAAAGAGAAAACGAATTATAAATAATGAAGACGAGAAGGATAAAAGAAAATAAAGAAGGAGAAAGAGAAAACGAATTATAAATCTCACTTGCCTTCCCGTCTTCATAAATCTCTGAGGCTCACTGGCTAGCCGCGGCGACAGACTCGTATCTTTGTATTTACTTCATCTTCGCCCAGTCGCTCTGCCTCTTGTCGTATTTCTAAGTAATTGAAAATGGAAAATATGTCTTGTATTCTTCATTTTTATACGGCTTTTATTGTCTTTCTGATTCCTGCGTTTTCTTCCGTTTTTTTTTCTTTTTTCAGTATTTAATTTCCTTCTTTTTTTTGGTTATTTTTATTTTCCTTTGTTCCTTCTTTTCTTTCTCATCTTCAGTCGCTCTTTTGTTTCTCCCTTTTCTGTAGTTTAAACTCCTAACTTTCTTTTTCCTTGTTTCTTCATTCGTTCACTCGCCCTCCTTTCGTTTCTCCTTCCTTTCATTCTTTCTTTACTTCTACCTTTAGTATATCTTCTCTCTTTTACCTTTACCCACTCCTCTTTTATTGATTTTTAAAACCTATTTCAATTATTATTATCTTTTTTTTTTACTTATCTTATTTTACTTTTTACTATTTTCTCCATTTTTCTCTTTCCATATTTCCCCTCTCCCTCTCTCCCACCTCTACCATTTATTATTCATCTATTTCCCCCTTCCACGCTCCCACGCTTCCCTCTGCGCACTTGTTTGTCTCAGCGCCACTCAGATGTGGGCGGCGGTCGCATCAACTACCATTAACGACGACCCGGGATGTTCATTGCTTTTAATCTGGATAATCAAGTTTGCTTTGATCTGAACCGTTTGAAGTTTGAATTGCATTAATTTTGGTTTGTGGGAGGGACAGAAAGATTTTTTTTATGGTGTCGCTTTGAAGGTTTTAAAGTTCGTGGTATTATGGAAATAGGGTTGAGGGGTTTGGCGTTGTCGTTCTTCTCGTCAATATCATTTTTATGATTGTGATGATTATTTTGGTGTTATTCTTCTTATTATGGCTATGATGATGATTGTAATAATGGTGATAACAACAGTGTTATGGATCATAATAACAGAACATTCATAATCGTAATGATAATGGTGATAATGATACTAATGATAATGACTAATAATGTTAGTTATGATAGTAATGATACTAACAATGAAAATTATAAGATATGATTATGATAGTAACAAAAATAATTCTAATATTGATATATATGGTTATGATATTTGTAACAATAAAAATTATAATGATAACAACAATGACGATAATGATAACAGCAATAACTTAAAATGATAACAATAATAATAACAATAATAATAATGAT
>NC_091549.1:2243394-2248394 GCF_042767895.1 Penaeus vannamei
TTTGTCGCTCTCATCCTCTCTCCTCCCACTCCCCCCCCCCCTTCTCTCTCTCTCTCTGTCGCTCTCTTCTCTCTCCTCCCACTCCCCTCTCTCTCTCTTTCTCTCTCGCTCCCTCCCTCCTCTCTATGTTTTTTTTTTCTCTTTTTTCTTTGAGCATATCATTGTCGCTTCAAGCTGAACCTTCTGTAATTCCTTTTGATATCGCATGAAGTAATTCTCTCAGATTCTTGTGTGGCGAAATTATGTCAATCTGAAACTCAAATTCCTTTGGCTGGCTGATTAACTTGCCTCGTTCTCCGGCCCGGGGTTGTTTTTCCTTGATTTCTTACTTCCTTGCTCTTTCTCTTTCCCTTGCTTTTTTTTTTCTTTTTTTTTTTTTTTTTTTTTAGTCTTCGCGAAAACCCGTCTGTCTTTGTGTATGTATTGTACAGATAGACACCCACACACACACATATATATGCGTGTGTAATTATGTTTATTCCTCTATTTATATTTATCTTTTATTTTGTTTTATCTTATTTATTGTTATTATTACAATTGACCAAGGCCCTTCAGAGTCCTCCAACTAGCAGAAACATCCAGTCACATCCTACTTACTGCTAACAGATCAATCAACTACGAACTCTCGCCTCCGTTCTATCCAGTCCATCCCATAGGCTATACCCCTATCCCCATAAGGTCCAACCTCACCTCCTCCAGACATTCGTGTTGGAGCTTTGTCTCAGCTTAGACGATGATACCCCTCCGCCTCCAAGGGGGTCAACCTCCAGGCTCCCACTTTAGACCTGTTATCCTCTAAGGTGATCCTTAACTCGCTGACCTGCTAGTCATTGCACTCTTGCCTCCAAAATCTGCACGCTGCCACATCATTAAACCAGGAATCGAAGATAGAGAGAGTTCGTTGTTCTCTTTCTCTCTCTCTCTCCCCCTTTTCTTCTATGTTTATTTTTATATGTTTTGGTTTCACTATCATTTTATCCTGCTTGATATCTGTGTCATCATTTCAATTCATTATCAATTATGTAAAAATAGTTTTCTATATTATCCTCAATTAATCCTATATCTAGGTTGTGATAGTTAACATATTATTGTATTTTTTACATATAACCCTACATATCCAATACATATGCTCATCTGTCACCATAAACATCTCTTTCTCTATCTACCTACTTGTCCGTCTATATATATAGTTACCTATCCATTTATCTACGTATTTGGGTGTGAAAAAAGACCAAACATAAAAAAAAATTGAAATTAAAGACAAAAGCGACTAAATTTCACGCGCTAGAGGTCCGGACGTAATATTACGTCCTCCGCCCTACTTTTCAAGAACGTAATACTACGTCACCCGTCCAGCTCTCAGGACCATGGTATTCTGCATCAGCCGCTAAAGAGTTACACAGAAACACACGATCCAAACCATCACTTGAATACCCAATCCTTAAAGAAAAGCTAACACGAGCCACCAGAAGAGGATGAAGAAGAAAGAGAACAAGATAATGAGAAAAAGAATATTAATAAGAAAATAAATAAGATGAGGAGGAGGAGGAAAAAGAAGGATGAGAATAAGAAAAGAAAGGAGAGGAAAAAGAAGTATGAGAAGAAAAGAAAGAAGAAAAGGAGGAGGAAAACTAAGTATGAGAAGAAAAGAAAGAGGAGGAAGTATTTGGAGAAGACGAATAAAAAAAAATGAGGAAGAAAGTAAACACACATCAATACACGCGCAAACAAACAGACTAACGGGAACCGAGAACCAATTAGACCTTTTAATACCTGAGCATTCAACAGCTGTAGTGAAAGCAATCTTTTTTTATCGCCATAAAGAGAGGTATTCTGAGCTTTATGGTTATCCTTTGGCAAGTGGAATCCCTTGTACAACGTGGCTGTAATTACCTTCAACTTTTGTGGAGAAGATGGAAGCGGAGAAAATAGCAGGGAAGAGAGAGAACAGGAGAGAGAGGATGAGAGAGTGCAGGGAGGGAAGAGGTAGATAGGTAGATAGTTACATAGAGAGAGAAATGAGAAAGAGATGTATAGAGATAGATATATAGGTAGACGGGTAGATAGATAGAGAGAGAGAGAGAGAAGGGAGAAAAGCAGGGAGAGAGGGAGCGAGGAATGAAGGCAGGCACGGAGGGAAGAAAGGAGGGTGAGAGATTTATACATATGTATATACATACATACATACATACACACATACACACACACACACACACACACACACACATATATATGTGTATATATATATATATATATATATATATATATATATATATATATATATATATATATATATATATATATCAAAAGACAGAGAGAGAAAGACCGAGACTGAGAGACAGAGATAAAGAAACGGCAACTCGTGTAAGTCTTTCTCTTCCACACTCTTCTCTCTTCTGTCTGGCAAATGAGTCATCCTCGAAGCAACACTTCCTTTTGCATAATCTACAATGTAATACTTCCATTTGTCTCGCTATATCTTGAGCTAATTCATATGCATGATTAAATATCTGCTAAGCTCACTTTGTATCTGACATTTTTCCCTTTTAATATTCTAGTTATTTTCTTAAGTCCCGTCTTGAAATTTGCGAGCTCGGTACCGGGCCATAAAAAGGATATACTCGACTATCAAGAAATATAACGCCATTCCTCACGCGCGTGTTTTGAATATGAATATGCATTATCACTTAAACCTTCTAAAAACTTCAGAATTATTCATCTCTCTCGGATCGCGTTGAGGATGTGGGAAATAATATGAATGAAAATGAATACGTAATATACCTTTCTCTCTTATTTCTTCGTAAGAGTCACATTTAGTCTCTTTTCGGAGATTTATACTTCCCTGATTACACATGAAATATAATACCGGAATTAGGAATGTCCCTCAAGTATGTGCTTTATGTTGTCTCATTGCTAATTGCATGTGCCCATCTCGAGTCCCTGAGTGCAATAACTAGGCTCCTCTTAAAGTGGAAATGACGAATATCATGCGTATTCCACGGTGTCTCATTTCCTGTTTCTAGCAGAGAAAGGGACGCTGTGCACTATGCTCTCTGAGCCTCATATACATCTAAAAGCTTTCTGGACTGATAAGACCGGATGAAGCTGTATATGACAGTTCAAAAGGATAATATTTACAAGGTTTAAATTTCTTTTAGAACTGCATGACAAAAGTTCTTGACGCAGCGCAGCAAAGGAGTCTAATACGGTAGCCACACATTGCTCTCGCTGGGAAGTAATGTAAGAACGTTGCTTGCGAACAAACAAGTCAAGGCCAACTTCATTCATGTTATTAATCTCGTTGGACGCAGGAAACCACTGAGAAGATGGAAATTTTCCGTGACTCCTACCTGCACATTCCATTATTTTATTGCTTCTCCACTTTTACCAATTTTTGCTTTCCCCTCTTTTACCAACAAATGTAGAAAGTGTGTCACCTACTGGAAACGCATTTGGGAAAAGGGGAGATATCTTAACTTAGGATCCAGTGACTTCTTTACAGTATGACCGAGCACCTATCAAGTTCTTTCTCTTCAGCAACTCATAACGAGTCCAAGTATCATTCTTCAGAAACTGTAGCTCTTAAAACAACGGTATCTGCATCAGAGTTTAATACCGTTCTGCTCTTTCTGCCTTTCGATGCTGTATATTTTGCACGTGGAAACATACACGTGTCGAGTGACAACCTCAACAATACATGGTTTCATCAGCTTCTTCCCAGTCATGGTAATTTTTTTTCTTATTAAAATTTTGCACCATTATTACAATTACTACCGTTATTATTACATTATCATCTTTATTATCATATTTTTTGTTATCATTATCATTATTTTTATTATGATTATCATTACAATTATCATTTCAGTCGTTATTATTCTTTTCATTGTTGTTGTTGCGTTCATTACTATTATCATTATCATTATAAGTTTTTTTCTCTGAAGATACCTCAAGCTTAGAATCTTGGCTTGCGAAGAAAAACATTTCGCCAACTTATTTACTGTCCTTATGATAGAAAAAAAAAAACAACAACAATGCAACATATGTGGATATAACAAAATATTAATAACAGGATTGATGTTAGTAAAATTATTCTACAACACATTATAACATAAAAAAGAAGAAGAAAACAAGAAATATACAAATTCAGATTTTTAAATTATACTGTTATATGAATAAAGTACAGAGTGCACAGGAAAATTTAAAAGCCAAACAAAACAGAAAACAAAAAGAGATACCAGTTAACAGATACCTGCAATTGAACTACCATAGTGTTTCACTGATACCCATTGTTTCATCTTATTTATTTTCATTAGTATGAATTATAAAACTGAATGGCATAACCAATATGGCTGGCAGAGGTTTTGGAATGAAAACAAAACAAAATTTTACATATATCAAATAAACTTAACGTAAAAGAACACAAATAATAGTTACAAGAAGTGCAAACTGAACACAAAACAAATTGACAAATCAAAGTTTAAATAAAACAAAACTGAACATACAAGAGCGACACCAAAACTGAATTTAAAATGAAAATGAATAAACATGGGCTAAAATTGGTCCATTATAATAATTCAAATAACTAGTAAAAACAAAGCACTTTTCTTTAAATGATATGCGCCCTTTTGCCTGATAGCCTAAAACAACACTCTACTTAACTTCATATCAACGGAGGAAAGATAGGCCTGGCAGCTAGGTCTAGAAGCAACGGCACTAACGGATTATCTGACTGTTTTGATGGCGAGGTCCCGGATGTAAACAAAAGGCGATTGCTTGGCCAATGGTTCTTATGGGTGTTGAGCAATAAATTATTTAAAGCTTAGTAATGCTCTGTTTACTGGCCAATTAAAGATAAAACATAAATCAGGCAAAGAAAAACACAAAACACAAATCAAAATTACGAAACATAAATCAAACAAATCAAAATTATTGAGTAAAACTCACGAACAAAAAAGGACTAGAAACATGAATGAATAATAAAACCAAACAAAACCAATTAA
>NC_091549.1:2268394-2278394 GCF_042767895.1 Penaeus vannamei
CTTATATATATATATATATATATATATATATATATATATATATATATATATATATATATATATATATATATATATATATATATATATATATATATAAATCTTCTTCCTTTCTACTTTCCTTCCCACTTCCCCTCCTTTTCTCTTCTCCTCTTCTTCTATTGCCCTCTCCTTCTTCTCTTCGTTCCTTCGTCTCTTATCCCCTTCTTCCTTTCTTCTTTTCTTCGCACTTCCCCCCTTTCCTCTTCCTCTCTTCTTCTCTCTTCCTCTCCTTCTTTTCTTCCCTCCTTCCCTTCTTCCTTTCTTCTTTTCTTCCCACTTCCCCCCCTTTCCTCTTCCTCTCTTCTTCTCCCCTCCTCTCCTTCTTTTCTTCCCCTCCTTCCTTTCTTCCTTTCTTCTTTTCTTCCCACTTCCCCCCCTTTCCTCTTCTCCTCTTCTTCTCTCCTCCTCTCCTTCTTTTCTTCCCTCCTTTTTTCCTTCACCTTCCGTCCTCGCGCCGCACTCCAGAGTCCCCGAGCGCGCTAGGCAAGCCCACCTCGACATGTCCTGAAGCAAGAATTCCTACTCTTGCAAATTGCAGAACCCAGTCTTTCAACATCCCCTCACCCCCCGCCCCCCCTCTCTCTCTCTCTCCCTTGCCTTACGCCCTCTCGTCCTCGTCCTCCTCTTACTCTTTACCCTTTCCTCCTTTTTTCTTTTCTTCTTCACACACGCCTAGTATAATATTTATGTTCTTCTCTATTCCCCCTATGTTGGTGCTTCTTTCCCCTTAATACTACTTCGTAATGTCCCTGTGTACCTGGTCACATACCACCTGTCTTCCTCCCTCTCCAAATACACCTCCATACCCTTTCCCTTTACAAATACCCCACACAGACACCTACCCCCACCCCCCTAATATCCCTACGGACCCCTTACCTACCCCCAAAATACCCCCACGGTCCCCCAACCTCCCATAATAACCCCTAAATACCACTAAACACCCCCCCTCCCAATACGCCTCCACAGACCCATAACCCCCAACAAATACCCTCCTCCCCCTCCTCCCTCCCTCTTTACCCCTTACCCACACACGCCCATCCCTTGAACACTTGAGAATGCTGGCCGCTGATTGGACGACGGTCTTTGTAGCCGCGTTCGCACAAATATGGGACGCCGTGAATCCGTGAATCCGTGAATCCGCCTCTGATTGCATTGCCGTCGGATATGCATGAATCAGCGAGACTCTCGGGGCCTTGTTGTGCCTGTGTCAGTACTGAGTGTTGGAAACGAGGGGAGAAACAACTTTTTTTCTTGTTCTTTCTTTTTCTTATTTTGATGTTATTTTTTTCTTTTCTAGTACTGCCTCTGTCTGTCTGTCTGTTTTTGTCGGTGTTTTTGTTTGGCTTTGCTGTCTGTCGGTCTCTGTCTCTGTCTGTCTCTTCTATTGCCTCCCTTCCTTCCTCTCGTCGTTTATTTCCATTTCTCTTCTCTCTCTCTCTCTCTCTCTCTCTCTCTCTCTCTCTCTCTCTCTCTCTCTCTCTCTCTCTCTCTCTCTCTCTCTCTCTCTCTCTCCCCCTCCCTCTCTCCCTCTCTCTCTCTCTCTCTCTCTCTCCTCTTCTCTCTTCTTAATATCCACCGAATATCCCTCCCTCCCTCCCTCCCTCTCTCTCTCTCTCTCTTCTCTATTCTTAATATCCACCGAATATCTCCATTCTACCCAATCCATATTCCTATCTCCCTCTCCTCTATCTTCTTTCTCCTCTTCTCTCTTCTTAATATCCACCGAATACCTACATTCTACCCAATTCATATTCCTATCCCCCTCTCCTCTATCTTCTTTCTCCTCTTCTCCCTCTCTTTTCATCTTTTCTCAACTTTTTTTCTTTTTCCTCCAGTAAAATCTCCCAAGGCGCACGCTAAGGCAACCCGGACAGAACAGCATTAATTCCGGCTCGCTTAATGGCGTCCTTCAATCGGCAAAAATGTGTAAATATGTTTTGGTGCATTAGCTTGGAATCTCGGGACCTCTGCCTGGGATTAGTTCTGCATAGGGAGAGGGGAGGGGGGAAGGAGGAAGAGGGAAAGGAAGAGAAGAAGAGAGAAGAGGTGGAGAAGGAAGGGGAAGAGGGAAAGGAAGAGAAGAAGAGAGGAGGTGGAGGAGGAAGAGGAAGAGGGAAAGGAAGAGACGAAGAGAGAAGAGGTGGAGAAGGAAGAAGAGAGAAGAGGTGGAGAAGGAAGAGGAAGGGAAGGAGAGAGAAGAGGTGGAGGAGGAAGAGGAAGAGAAGTGGAGAGAAGAGGTGGAGAAGGAAGAGGAAGAGGGAAAGGAAGAGAAGAAGAGAAGAGGTGGAGAAGGAAGAGGAAGAGGAGAAGAGAGAAGAGGTGGAGGAGGAAGAGGAAAGGAAGAGGAGAAGAGAGAAGAGGTGGAGAAGGAAGAGGAAGAGGGAAAGGAAGAGAAGAAGAGAAGAGGTGGAGGAGGAAGAGGAAGGGAAAGAGAAGAGGGAAGAGGCAGAGAAGGAAGGGGAAGAGAAGAGAGAAGAGGTGGAGAAGGACGGAGAAGGAAGAGGGAGAGAAGAAGAGAGAAGAGGTGGAGAAGGAAAAAGAAGAGAGAAGAGGTGGAGAAGGAAGAGGAAGAGGAAGAGGAAGAGAAGAAGGAGAAAGGAAAAGGAATAGAAGAGAGAAGAGGTGGGGAAGGAAGATGAAGAGAAATAGAAGAGAGAAGAGGTGGAGAAGGACGGATAAGGAAGAAGGAGAGAAGAAGAAAGAAGAGGTGAAGAAGGAAAAAGAAGAGAAAGAGAAGAGATAGGAGATGGAGAAGGACGGAGAAGGAAAAGGAGGAGAAGACGAGAGAAGAGGTGGAGAAGGACGGAGAAGGAAAAGGAAAAGAAGAAGAGAGAAGAGGTGGAGAAGGAAGATGGAGAGGAGATGAGGAAAAAGGCTAAAGGATTTAGAAAGAGAATGAGAAAGAGGGGAAGGAGGCGAAGGAGGAGAGTAAAGCCGAGGATGAGAAAGATGATAAGATGAAAAAGAAGAGGTGGAGGACTAGGAAGAAAGTGAAAAAAAAAGAAAAATGTAAAAGAATGGAGAAAGAGCAGAAGGAGGAGATCGATAAGATGAACTGAGAAAAGGTGGAGGAGGAGGAAGAGGCATAGAGTGACATGATAAAGGGCGAGAAGAAAAGAAGGAAAAGAAGATGGGACGATAAAGAATTGGAAAAGGAGATGAAGAGAGGAAGAAGAAAATAGTGGAATGAGGAGAAGCGATAAGAGAAGGAGGAAGTACAAGAGGAGAAAAGGGAAAGACTGGCCAACGAGGAGGAAGATTAAGAAGAAAGAAAGAAGAGAAGAGATTGGAAGAAGGGGGCAGAAGGGACGAAGAAGAGAAAAGAAGTGCCACCAGGATAAGGAGTAGAGGCACTGAGATAACCAAAAGAACAAAGAAAGGCGAAGAGAATTAAGATGAAGACATCTAAGTCAGTAGCTGGGCATAGGAGGAGGAGGAGGAGGTCGAAGACAAGAAAGAGCAGGAGGAGGAGGAAGACGAGAAAGAGGAGGAGGAAGGGGATATGGAGGAGGACGAGAAAGAGAAAGAGGAGGAGGACGAGAAAGAGGAGTAGGAGGACGAGAAAGAGGAGGAGGACGAGAAAGAGGAGGAGGATAGGGAGAAGGACGAAGAGGAGGGGGTTGAAGACGAGAAAGAGCAGAAGTAGGAGAAGGAGAAGGACGAGAAAGAGGAAGAGGAGGGGCAGAAGGAGGAGGAGGAGAAGGAGGAAGAGGAGGAGCTCGAAGATGAGAAAGAGCAGGAGGAGTTGGAGGAGGAGGAGGTTGAGGAGGGCGAGAAACAGGTGGAGTAGGGGGAGTAGGAGGAGGATGAGAAAGAGGAGGAGGAGGGGGAGGTCGAAGAAGAGAAAGAGCAAGAGAAGTAGGAGAAGGAGGAGGATGAGAAAGAGGACGAGGAGTGGGACAAGGAGGAGGGCGAGAAAGAGGAGGAGGAGGGGGATAAGGAGGAGGACGAGAAAGAGGAGGAGGAGGGTTAAGGAGAAGGAGGAAGAGGAGGAGATCAAAGACGAGAAAGAGCAGATGGAGTTGGAGGAGTAGAAAGAGCAGGAGGAGGAGGAGGAGGTTGAAGAGAAGGAGAAGGAGGAGGAGAGGGAGTAACAAGAGGAGGAGAAAGAGCCTGCGGACGCGGCGAGAGAATGTGTTAATGAGATTACCGGCTCTGAAGACTGTAAAGGAAGTCCATTACGAGAGAAAAGGCCTTTGGTCCGCCAGCGAACGGGCGGATTTCCCTTCAGGAGGAAGACCCGGAACGTCCCGAGCGAGGAGACGGAAGCGCTGACGTCTACATGCGGGCGGAGGGGCGGGGGGGGGGAGGGGCTGCAGGGTGGGGCGTTGGTGTTGCTTCCTTGGCTGTGTGTTTGGGTGTGTTTGTGTATGATATATACAAGGGTGTCTGTGTGTATTTATACCCATGTACATAGACATAAACACACACAGTCACACACGAATCCGTATATAGAGAGATAGATAAATAGATGGATGTATTGAAAGAAGATAGATAGACAGATAGGTAAATGATATGTAGATAGTCACAGACAGACAGACATAGAAAAAAACAGAAATCCTACACGAATTAACACTCTATGATTGCTATTACACAGAGCACCTCATAAACCAAAGAGACAGCACACGCCTCATGACCAAGACGAGCTTTGCGAAGGAGTATGACACCGAACAACACTTTTCTTCAGGCAGGTCTTGAGATTATTCAAAGAAGAGGTTTTCCTTTTCATGTTAAGGCGAAGAAGGAAAAGAGAAAGAGGAAAGTTTGTCCTCGCTTTACTCTCTCGGTCTTTCTCTTCCTCTGATGTCTTTGTTCGTGTGTTTGTCTGGCTGTTTGTGTGAGTGTTTTTTTCTTTGTATGGCTGGTTGGCCGATTGTCTGTCTGTATGTTTGTTTGTGTGTAGGTGCATTCGCGCGCGTTTATGCACACACACACACACACACACACACACACACGCACACACACACACACATACAAAGACACACACACACACACACACACACACACACACACATATATATATATATATATATATATATATATATATATATATATATATATATATATATATATATATATATATATGTATGTATGTATGTATGTAAACATCTTTCTCCCACCCTCTTTCTCCTTAACGCTCAGAAGATTTGTAAAAAAAAATATATAAATATTGCTCAGGATACACAGGTTGAAATTTGAATTTAAAAATGAAAGAAAGAAAAATTAGAGAATCCAACATCCTAATGGATGCATTAAACACACACACACACACACACACACACACACACACACACACACACACACACACACACACACACACTGTAACATCTATATGACTGCAGGCGGGCCGAGTTGTTGTAGGTGCTGGCTGAGTCTCGTGTTTGGGAAGACAGATTCCGAAGTCTTCTGCTTGCCAGGTTTATTACAGGAGGTCGGTACAGAGGTTGGACGGGGGTACAGTCCGTACAGTTGGATGGTGACTGTCTGCCTGTCGTTTCGCATTATATACACGATATTGTGGAATGTTGAAGAGGTGCCGTATAGTACTAGGGAATAGAAGGAATATATACACTATATACCATTATATACACGATATACGATATTGTGGAATGTTGAAGAGGTGCCGTATAGTACTAGGGAACAGAAGGAATATATACACTATATACCATTATATACACGATATACGATGTGGAATGATGAAGAGGTACCGTATAGTACTAGGGAATAGAAGGAATATATACACTATATACCATTATAATATACACGATATACGATATTGTGGAATGTTGAAGAGGTGCCGTATAGTACTAGGGAATAGAAGGAATATATACACTATATACCATTATATACACGATATACATTGTTGAATGTTGAAGAGGTGCCGTATAGTACTAGGGAATAGAAGGAATATATACACTATATACCATTATATACACGATATACGATATTGTGGAATGTTGAAGAGGTGCCGTATAGTACTAGGGAATAGAAGGAATATATACACTATATACCATTATATACACGATATACGATATTGTGGAATGATGAAGAGGTGCCGTATAGTACTAGGGAATAGAAGGAATATATACACTATATACCATTATATACACGATATACGATATTGTGGAATGATGAAGAGGTGCCGTATAGTACTAGGGAATAGAAGGAGCGGAGGAGTGAGAGGATGTGACGATGTAAACAAAGAGACTACACAAGGCGGTAGGGCTGTAGACTGCCGCATTCCGGTGAGTGTTGGGCGGAAGATACGTGTCGGCGAGTATAAATGTATAGGGTATGTGTAAGGATATATAATATAATGTACGTGTGGCAACAGAAAAGCGGAAGGGGTGAAGCTCTGGGTGCTTATGTAAGTGTCACGAGGGTCGGTCTCAGTAAGGGGCGTGTGAAGTGATTTGTGTGACTATACATATAGATGTTACACACACACACACCACACACAAACACACACACATACACACACACACACACCACACACAACCCCCCCCACACACACACACAAAGGAAACTAAAAGAGAAACGGAAAGAAAAATCAACATAGATTGAGGTGGATACTTTACCAGAGAAAAGTTTGGAGAAAATGCTTGACCAACACAAACGGAAAGAAAAACCCAAAGTTCGTGTAAAAGAAGATTCAGCGTAAAAAAAAAGAAAAAAAGTAGACGAAAATGGGGAGAGAGAGGGAGAGAGAGAGAGACAGAGATAGAGATAGAGAGAGGGGGGGGGCAGAGACAGAGAAAGAAAGAGAGAGAAAGAAAGAGGAAGAGAGAAAAAGAGAGAGAGAGAGGGGGGTGGGGAGACAGAGAGAGAGAGAAAGAGAAAAAAAGAGAGAGAGAGGGGGGGAGACAGAGAGAGAGAGAGAGAAAGAGAAAAAGTGAGAGAGAGAGGGGAAAGAAAGAGAGAGAGAGAAAGAGAGAGAGAGAGAGAGAGAAGACTATCAAATTACGTCGTGCTGTAACTTTGTAATAAATTTTGTCTTCTCTCGTGCTTTTCTTCTGACATTTTGCAATTTGATTTAGTTAGATAGATCGAGTGAGAGAGAAAGGGGGGGGAGGGGGGCACTGGGGAGAGGAGGAGAAAGAGAGACAAATGGGTTGGGGGGGGGGATGAGTGAGAGAGGGAGGAAAGGGAAAAGAATAGAAGAAAGAGAGAGGTAAGCATATGATGAATAAAAGAATAATTAGAATGAGAGAGAGATGGGGGGGGGGATGAGTGAAGGAGTGAGGAAAGGGAAAAGAAGAGAAGAAAGAGAGAGGTAAGCAGATGATGAGTAAAATAATGATTAGAATGAAAGAGAGAGAGAGAGAGAAAGAAAGAGAGAGAGAGAGAGATGAATTGATAGATAAATACAGAGAGAAAGGGAAACAGAAACAGATAGACAGAGAAAGAGAGACAGAGGAGTGGAAAAGAGAGTATACGTCTGTGTGTCTGAGAATATGCACAGGCGTGGAGGGCAATTCAGTGATTGTTAAGTGGAAATTATTAGTTGAAATTCCCTCTAAAGAAAAAAAAGCAAAAGGTAAGGAAAGTTTATGATGCTGTAACACCATACACAGGGTAGCTTCTGATCTTTTAATATAAAACAAATCAAAGAAAATAAAAGACAATAAACAAGCAAACGAACAGAAATAAACGCAGTGTATAAGCAAGAATCTGTAAAGTATACGTATCTATATACATATATATACATACATAGACATATATATATATAAAAGAGACAGAGACAGAGAGACCAAAAGGAAAAAAAAAATCACACGGGCGGTCGCTGCCCCTAAACTCTCCGCCATTCCGCCGCGGTCGCCGTCATCCTCGCAACTCTCTCCCTCGGATCAAAGGCAGCCAGCCCCGGTCTCCTCGTTCTCGTCGAGCTACAAGAGGCGACGCGAAAGCTCTTTGTGATTTCGGCCTCGCTCGTGTGTCACAGCGCTCTCGGGTGGCTTGTGTGGGCGGCCTGGCACGGAGGTTGTCGCGCGCGCTATGCGGGAGAGGCGGTGGAGAGGGTGCTTCGTGTGTGTCAGGATGCTTGGGTTTATCTATTAGGTTTATCTGTTGTTTTATCTTTTGTTTTATTTATTGGGTTTATCTATTAGTTTTGTCTATTAGTTGTTTTATCTCTTGTTTTATCTATTAGCTGTTTTATCTCTTGTTTTATCTATTAGTTGTTTTATCTCTTGTTTTATCTATTAGTTGTATTATCTATTTGCTGTTTTATCTATTAGTTGTTTTATCTCTTGTTTTATCTCTTGTTTTATCTCTTGTTTTATCTATTAGTTGTTTTATCTCTTGCTTTATCTAATAGTTGTTTTATCTCTTGTTTTATCTATTAGTTGCTTTATCTCTTGTTTTATCTAATAGTTGTTTTATATCTTGTTTTATCCATTAGTTGTTTTATCGCTTGTTTTATCTATTAGTTGTTTTATCTCTTGTTTTATCTAATAGTTGTTTTATCTCTTGTTTTATCTATTAGTTGCTTTATCTCTTGTTTTATCTAATAGTTGTTTTATCTCTTGTTTTATCTATTAGTTGTTTTATCTCTTGATTTATCTATTAGTTGTATTATCTATTTGCTGTTTTATCGATTAGTTGTTTTATCTCTTGTTTTATCTATTAGTTGTTTTATCTCTTGTTTTATCTATTAGATGTTTTATCTCTTGTTTTATCTATTAGTTGTTTTATCTCTTGTTTTATCTATTAGTTATTTTGTCTCTTGATTTATCTATTAGTCGTTTTATCTCTTGTTTTATCTATTAGTTGTTTTATCTCTTGTTTTATCTATTAGTTGTTTTATCTCTTGTTTTATCTATTAGTTGTTTTATCTCTTGTTTTATCTATTAGTTGTTTTATCTCTTGTTTTATCTATTAGTTGTTTTATCTCTTGTTTTATCTATTAGTTGTATTATCTATTTGCTGTTTTATCTATTAGTTGTATTATCTATTTGATACTTTATCTATTTGTTGCTTTATTTGTGAGCTGTTTTATCTATCTTTTTTTTATATTTCAGTTGTTTTATCTATTAGTTGTTGGGTGGGATGTTAACTTTCTGTGAGGTTTTCAGATATATTTCTTCTAGTTGAGTTTTAAATAATTGAAATCTATTATATTTTTTTAACTGCATTCATGTTGACAAATGTAGAAAAGTATGAATGAGAATGAATGTGTGAATATTTGAATGTATTTGGACGGTTTCCAATAACATTTCAAACGAAGATACATTCGAAACCGGTTAAAGGAATCTCTTGTGTTGTGAAGATATTCATTCTCTTTCATACCTTTTCTAAATGTATATGTATATATATATATATATATATATATATATATATATATATATATATATATATATATATATATATATATATATATATATATACGAATTGTTGTGGATCGTGAAAATAGTAAGGCTTCTCCTTGTCTATCTATCTACCTACCTATTTACATATATATATATATATATATATATATATATATATATATATATATATATATATATATATATACATTAAATACATACATGCATATATATATATATATATATATATATATATATATATATATATATATATATTTAAATATATATATATATATATATATATATATATATATATATATATATATATATATATATATATAGTTATATATATATCTATCTATCTACCTACCTATAAATATATATTTATATATATATATATATATATATATATATATATATATATATATATATATATATATATATATATATATATATATGTACTTAAATGTATATGTATATATATATATAGATATATATATATATATATATATATATATATATATATATATATATATATATATATATATATATATATATATATATATATATATATATATATATATATATATATATATGTAGATGGATAGATAGATATGTATAGATAGAGATATAGATATAGATATATGTATGTACTT
>NC_091549.1:2283394-2290894 GCF_042767895.1 Penaeus vannamei
CATCATCATCATCATCATCATCACCATCATCATCATCATCACCACCGTCCTTACCATTATCATCACCATCATCATCACTATTTGTGTGTATGTACAATTTCACTAACAATGGCCCTAAGAAAGGCAGATAGATGGTCGTGACTAAAGATATTCATTGGTAAAAACAATAACATTTTTCAAGACCATTAAGAGAAGAGTGAATTGGCCTGAAAAATGCAGTGTGTTGATAATCAATGTAGAGATTGTAGTGGATTGAGTGACTCCTCCACAAGGACGGACAATGAAGTGCTTGAGCATTGTTGAAATGGATAAGATCGAGGTAATAGAAATGGAGGAATATTTTGTAAAGGAATATTAAAAGAAACGGAAACAGGATTTGCGATCAAAGCTGACAAGAGAGAAGAAGGTTACAGCAATGAACACCTGGGCAGCAGAAGCAGTGCTGAAAAATGGAGCCGATAAGAATAAATGGAAAAAAGAAAAGAAAAGAAAGAAAGAAAGAAAGAAAGAAAAAAAAAAAAAAAAAAAAAAAAAAAAAATATATATATATATAAATATAAATATAAATATATATATATATATATATATATATATATATATATATATATATATATATTGACGATGAATGCCGCTATGTTCTTTGAAAGGTGATGTAAACAGGTTTTACGTTTTATCAGTTAGGTTTTAAGTTATTTGTATATGTTGCGTGAGAAATGAAGCGAACAGTTTAATTTTGGTACAGAAAGAAATCTGTTTACATGCTGCTTCAAAGCCTAAGAGAAATAAAGATAACTGAGCCCCAGAAAACCGCAAATAAAATTGATATCAAAGAACCAGGAATCACGATACCCTTTGGAAACGGGAAGGAAATATTTAGCAGCGTGAGGGAGAAAATATATATATGAAAGATAACATGGAATTGGCTTACGAAACCTGATCACAAACGGAAGCCCCGGGGTGTACAAGTGTCAACAGGAATCAATCTTGGGAAACACCACGCTGGCAGAAGACTTTGTAGAATATGTATAGAGAAATGAGAAAGTTTATACTATGTACTTACTGAACGCAAAAAGTTGAGCAAAAAGAAGTGAATACATATCAGTGTTTTAAAATTGGAAACTGCGGACGAAATGTCATCAAGGAAAAGAATATGATAAACGAATAAAAGATTATATATATGGTATTCCTTTCTTATAGCGGAAACTAAGAATAGAGAGACAAGTTAATATGGGATATTAGAGACAAAGTGCGACTACCTCCCTCGTCATAGAAAACCGGATATCCTTCTTGTGACCAAAGAGAGAGTAATTGCATCCTATCGTAGAGTTGTTTCTTAGGATAATAGGATAAACGACATAGAAGCCGTAAAAGTTAATATATATATATATATATATATATATATATATATATATATATATATATATATATATATATATATATATATATATATATATATATATATATATATATATATATATATATATATATATATATATATATATATATATATATATATATATATATACATATATATATATATATATATATATATATATATATATATATATATATATATACATATATATACATACATACATACATACATACATATATATATATATATATATATATATATATATGTATGTATGTATGTATATATATATATATCATGACCTCCAAACGGGAATTACAAGACCGTATAACGTGGTGAATATAATATCAGAATCAGTGTTTTAGAAAAGCACTGGGCAATGTAATTAAGAACTCTGGCAAAGGGTTAATGACACGGGATAATCCTCTTGCAGAATCTCACGAAAAAGCACTTTATTACGAACGGCGAGATTGTCAAGAACTGTACTTGATTTTAGAGTACGAGGAGGATTTATTTCAAGGGATTTTTAGTCATATGTGGCCATGATTTGTGACATTGAGGACCAAAATCGGCATAAGGATTAATGGTAATGATAACGAAAGCAAAAGCATTAATCAAGAAATGACAAAAAATAATAAAAAGAATAATATGACTAACAATGTTTATCACTATGATCATAATTATGATAATAATAATGACAATAAGGAAAGCGATAGACGCTGATAATGATAATACTGATAATGATTAATGATAACAATAATCTTGATAAAAATGATAGCAATCATGATGATGATAAATGTGATTATGCTAAAATTGATAGGAATAACAAAAATAATATTGATGATAATAATGATCACAACGATAAATCTAATAATGGCAGTAATAATAATAGTAAGAAGATGATGTTACTAATAGTGAAAACTAATGATAGTAACAATAACAAGGAAAATAACAATGATGGTAAGAATAATTGTAATAATGACAATAATAAGAGTAAACATGATAACAATGATGATGTGATTATGATGCAGAAAAGGATAAAGAAAAATTAAATCGATAATGATAATAATAGTTATCATTATGATGATAATGATAATCACAATAATGATGGCAGTAATAATAATAGTTGTGATAATGATGGCAATATAAGTGATAACAATAATGATAACAATGACAATAATGATGATTATTATCATAACAATGATAAAAGTAAGCATAGAGTTCCTTATTATTATATAACAAATCATAAGGATAATAATAATAACGATAATGACAATAACGATAATAATAATGATAATGATAATAATAACGATAGCAATAAGAATAATGATAAAACATATGAACAAAAAAGATATAGTAATAATAGTATTAAAGACGACAAGGAAACTACAAGAATTAACATAACAATGAAAGTACCAAGACAAAAAAATCTTTCCCCCCAAATCCGAAGACGACGCCGAGCGACAGACCCTTCCAACTGGTGCTGTAAAACGACCCACGAGAACAACATAGAAACTCTATCCCCAAGTAGTGGTGTACATGCTCGTTGATTGCCATTTGATGTGTGTTATTTGCAGCGATCCAGTATTCATTGTAAGCAAGCTCTATCGCCATTGCATTTCCCTTGATTACATGTTATGTCTGCGTTGCGTATATATCACAAGGGGAGAGTAAGAAGATAGATACAGGGAGAAATGGAGGAAGAGAGAGAGGAAGAGGGAGAGGGAGAGGGAGAGGGAGAGCGAAAAGCGTGGGAGGGATAAAAGGAGAAAGAGAGAGAGAGGGGGGGGGAAGGTAAATTAAGAGAGAGGAGAAGTGCAGAGAGCAAAGGGGGAAATTGATATAGAGAGAGAAAGAGAAAGAGGGAGCAGGGTGGATGGAAAAAGAAAGCAAGGACGAAGTGGATATGTGAATTTGGAGATGCACCGAGCATGTTGCATGTAACGTATATTGTTGTATGCAAAGGAGTGAACATACAAATATGCCTTTAAATACATGGATACAGACATACACACATATGTCTGTGTGTGTGTGTGTGTGTGTGTGTGTGTGTGTGCGTGTGTGTGTATGTGTGTGTTTGTGTGTGTATGTGTGTGTGTGTGTGTGTGTGTGTATGTATGTGTGTGTGTGTGTGTGTGTGTGTGTGTGTGTGTGTGTGTGTGTGTGTGTGTGCTTGCATACCAACCTACACACATACATACACACACACACACACACACACACACACACACACACACACACACACACACACACACACACACACACACACACACATACACACTAGCCTTCCATAAAAATACTCAGGGAACAGTCAGAAATTAAATCAAATTCAGTGACTCAGAGGAGGAAATAACGAAGAACAAATAGAACATTTATTTTGAGACTTTTCCCCCATTTCGAAATTCAACGATAAAAGACATTACTTTCTTTCAAATAACGCCGTTGCATGCAATTGTTTGGCTATTGGTATTTCTTCTTTATTATTATTATTTTCTTCTTGTCGTTACGTTTCTTTGCATCTTTTCTTTCTTCCAGATTCCAGATATTCTGAGAAATAACCAATCTATTGCATATGAAAAGTCTATTTCAGAATATTACTTCTTCGATAAGACTAGCGAGGAAGAGATGAAAAAAGAAATAAAAGAGTGAGAAGAAAAAGAAAAGAGGAAAAGCAAAAACAAGAAAAAAACAAAAAGAAAATTATAACATTTTGAAAAGTTAAATATCAAACATCTATCACCTTATCTATCATGATACCGCTTCTCAAAAATAAAGCAGGAAAAGAAGGAGAAACAGAAAAAAAGAAAAGAAAAGGAAAAAGTAGAAGAAGAAAAAGAAACATTTTGGAAAAAGGATAAATCACAGATTAAAAAAAAATACGATTTGTACCCACACCGATTCCTAATTCCTTTCCGCCCTTCTGCCAAAAAATTGTTTTAATTGCTTTGCGGTCCTATTAATCTTAATTGAGTCATTATATCCATTACCTGTAATCAAGCAAACTCATTTCTGTCAGAATCATATCAGGGCTTTCATTTAATCATACATATTTTCATGAAGGAAACGCAAAAAGATAGTGAACCTTGAAGCCAGTTTGTAAATGGATTAAATTAATTTCTAAAATGACTGGATTATTCGTGTCCGATAATGCAGTAGGAAATGAATCATGATTGTAAATGTGATCTCCATATTCGAGCGTAATATTATTGATTATAATTGAGGATTAGGGGTATTAGCAATTATTCAATTTCTGTCCAGAGAGGGAGGAAAAGAATGGAAGGATATTAGAAAATGAGAAGAAGAAGAAGAAAAAGAAGAGAGATAGGGAAAGAAAGAAAGAGAGAGAGAGAGAGAGAGAGAGAGAGAGAGAGATAGATAGAGAGAGAGAGAGAGAGAGAGAGAGAGAGAGGGAGAGAGAGAGAGAGAGAAAATGGAAGAAACTAGACAAAGACAAAAATAGAGAGAGAGAGAGAGAGAGAGAGAGAGAGAGAGAGAGAGAGAGAGAGAGAGAGAGAGAGAGAGAGAGAGAGAGAGAGAGAGAGACAAAGAGAGAGAAAGAGAAAGAAAAAGAAAAAGAAAGAGAGAGAGAGAGAGAGGAAGCAAAAGAAGAAAAAGAAAGAGAGAGAGACAGAGAGAGGAAGAAGAAGAAGAAAAACAAAGAGAGAAAGACAAAGACTGAAAGAAAGCGGACAAAATTGGAGAGAGAGAGAGAGAGAGAGACAGAAAGAGAGAGGGAGAGAGAGAGAGAGAGAGAGAGAGAGAGAGAGAGAGAGAGAGAGAGAGAGAGAGAGAGAGAGAGAGAGAGAGAGAGAGAGAGAGAGGGAGAGAGAGAGAGAGAGAGAGAGAGAGAGAGAGAGAGAGAAAGAGAGAGACATTTGGAGACAGGGACAAAGAGAGACAGAAGGAGAGAGGAAGGCCTGAAAATGAAAGAAGAGAGGAGAGAAAATAAGTAGAAATGAAAAAATAATATTTAAAAAACGAAAGAAAAGGTAATATCAACAGTCAAAAAAAGAAAGAAAGAAAGAATGAAAGAGAGAGAGAGAGAGAGAGAGAGAGAGAGAGAGAGAGAGAGAAAAAAACAAGATCATGAATTCATTCCAAACATGAGAATCCTACACGTAATTGGCCTCAAGGCAAATTTCAGTCAAGTATCTATCACGACAGGGGATATTGCCGTCACATCAATGACATGATTCAGAACCTGTCCTCCATTCCCTCCACACCCCATGACAAATCACGGGAAACGACCCAAGAAGACGAGGAAAAATGCAAATATATCACATCGAAAAATAAATCTGACGAGCCGGTTTTTCTTTGCACGATTCTCAGCCTTATGTGCTAATGTTTTTGAACCATTGGAGGCAGTGGTAGTCGAAGGAAAAAGAGCATGGTCGTTTTCTTTAATATTTTCATTACTTTCTTGTCGTTATTACTGTCATTATTACCTCCATCAAAGGAAGTAAGTAAGTAAGTAATAATGACAAGAAAATAAATGTGCTGGACATCAAAGGAAGTTATGTTTTTTGGTAGCGTTTGGTTAATTAGTACGTGTGTTCGTTGTTAAATAATATCATTTCTCTTATTATTGTTCATATCATTTTACTGTTATTGATGTCATTATTATAAGCATCACCATCATCATGATTATCATAATTCTTATCATCATTATCATGATTGTTTTTATCTTTAATCTTCTTGTCATTATTATCATTATTTTTAGCATGATTATCACTATTAGTATCTCAACTATTTTCATTCGACTCTTGGAAACTTGAGTGTGCTTTCATGATTAATCTTCTTATCATTATCATCCTTATTTTTAGCATGATTATCACTATTATTATCGCAACTATTTTCATTCGACTCTTGGAAACTTGGAAACTTGAATACGTGCTTCCATTTGCCTTTGTTAAATCTCGTCTCTAAACTTTCATCACAAGTTCGGAAAATCTCAAACTGTCAATACTTTCTTTTTTTGCAGACATGTCTCCTTCTGCTGCACCGGACAACTTGCATTAAAGATTTCGCAAACTATCAATCCCAACTCCTTTTCTCAAATTGCGGGATTGTGAAACTCTGCAGTTGACAAAAAAGAAAGAAAGAAAGAAAGAAAAAAAGGAAGGGGGAGGGAGAGGGGGAGGGGGGGGAGGGTTCAAAGGAAGCTTCATCGGTAATAAGTTTGAATTGTCTCCTATTTTTGTTTGATTGGTCTGAGGGGGGGGGGGTTGCCGGGGAGGGGGGGTTGCCGGGCAGGGGGGTAGGGTGGGGTTTGCAGGGCAGGGGGGGTGGGGGGGGATGCGAAGGAGGGAGGGGGAAGGGAGAGAAGTTTGTGGCGAGAGGGAGAAGGAGAGAGGGAGGAAATGAGGGAAGATGGGGAAAAAGATGAGGAGATAGAGGGAAAGAGGGAAGGAAGAAGTTGAGAATGAGGGAGTTTGGTGTAGAGTTTTTTTTTTTTTTTTTTTTTTTTTTTGAATGGGTTACCCGACTGGCAACCCCACCCCACTTAAAAAAAATAATAATAATAAGATTAAAAATTGCTTCCCTTTTTCCTCTTTCTTTGGAAACGTGTGCTACCTCCTACTTTTTCGGAAGCCCCAAGAAAGTATTGATATACACAGTATAAAAAAAAGAAAAAAAAGATAGTGAAGAAAAAATGTAATGGCACTCATAAAGATTTTATCATGGACATGCAGACGCAACCCTTATGAATTTTGCAGGTCGCTTTTGTTGCATATATGTTAAAGAAACTTATGTGAAACAACAATTTTAATAATGACATATGCAGTAACAATACTGATAATGATAATAATGATGAAAATAATGATGATAATGATGAAAATGATGACAACAATTATGAAAATAATGATAATAATGAAAATAATGATAATAATGATAATAATGATGAAAATAATGACAATGATGATGAAAATAATGATAATAATGATGAAAATAATGATAATAATAGTGATGACGATGATAATAATAATAATAATAATAATGATATATATAAAAGAATAGAACATGTATGAATATATTACATATATGTTAATAAATCTGGAGCTTTTACCAACTTTTAATTTGATTTGCCTTTATATTGTTAATTTACAAACAGAGAACCAGAGAGAGAG
>NC_091549.1:2298394-2305894 GCF_042767895.1 Penaeus vannamei
AACTCAGACACCCAGAGGGATTCAGCGAACATGTTTTGCATCGAAATCAGCGGAAAACCGACTGCAAAACGATCCATTAAGCAGCTTCGGTCTTGCATATGCTGAAGACATCTTGCAAGATGGTGATGAACTGGTGGACGTCCTGGAAGCTGTTGTAGAGCGGCGCCGGGGTTATTCTCATCGCGTTGGGGAGGCGGACGTCGCACTTAGGGAGAGAGACAGGAAGGGTGATTATTATTTACAGGTATAGGGGAATTAATAGGGTGAAAGGGGATTCACTCACGAGTTTTTATCATTCTTGTACATTTATTGCATTTCTCTTTACTTATCAACACACGCGTTTATAAAGGTAGCCAGATCACTGAGTAAACAAACAAGTCAAGTGCGAGAAGACTCACCACCACGCCACGCTTTTGCAGCTCCTTGTGGACCTGATGAAGCGGGTAAGAGAACTCCAGGGACAGCTGACTTCCTCTCTCGGTGACGTCCTCTGGGGTGATGACCGTGGTTGAAGGGACATCGGTGTCGCCAATGCTGAAGTGGGCCTTCAGGAGGAGCTCCAGGTAGCCCGTCAGGAGGAACTGCTTGTCCAAGATCTGCTCCATTCCTACCTCGTCGAAGATCTGTGGAATTGGGAGTTGTTTCAATGTATTTACATGATGATACTGATATTTAGAATATTCCCTAATTTCAAAATGGAGCCAAGTGAAGCTCGATGCATCCAGCGTTTAAAAGATCAGGTCAAGAATTAATCTTCCATTTAGAAAAGACCTCTGACCTCAAAACGCAAAACCGTAAGCCAAAATTTCATGAGAAAAAAAAAATCTGCTCACCTCCAGACTGGCCTTGACGAGAGCCACGAGAATCGGCGGCGGGTTGCACAGCCTGAAGCCGTCGACGCCGGGCGCCGTGTCGCAGCCGTCGCGCATCTGGAACCGCGTCGACTCCTTGTTGCTCCACCAGCCCTTGAGGTGAGGCGCCTCCCGCCGCTCGTGCCGCTTGTTCACGTACGCCCCGCCGATGCAGCCCGGCCCGCTGTTCAGGTACTGCGGGGATTCGACTCGGGTTAGGCTTGCTACAAAGGCTCCATTTGTATCTATACTTACACACATACATATAAATGTATGCATTTGTACTTGTATATATAAAAAAAAATGTGTGTGTGTGTGTGTGTATGTGTATCGTCACGTGATTATACGTGTGCTGAGAATAAACACAATGAATAAATACAATTGGAGAAGAACCCAATATATGCAAGTATCAAGAGAAGAAAACCCAGGACTGAGAGTCAACCCAAACAATCCACACACACTTCGCACAACCCCCAACCATAGGCCGAACAAACTCACCTTATACGTGCACCAGCAGGCGAAGTCAACGCCCCACTTGTCGAGTTCCAGGCGCACGTTCCCCACGGCGTGTGCGATGTCCCAGCCCACGAGGCAGCCCTCCTCCCGCGCCGCCTTCGTGATGGTCTCCATGTCGAACTTCTGCCACGTGTAGTACTGGACGCCGCTCAGGCACACGACGGCGATGCTAGAGCCTTGCTCTTTGATGACCTGGCCAAAGGAAGGTCCCTCGTGTTTTGCAATGCTGGCTTTTGTCCTATATCACTCTATGTCATGATTTATTTCGCTATTTATTCATCTGTTGGTAATGGACATTGTTTTTTTTTCAAGGAGTGTAGAATGATCTTTATTTTGGTGTGAAAGTTGCATAATAAATGTGATTTAAAGTTCGCTTTCATTACCTTGAGAATGTCTTCGGTGCGGAGCGTGCTTTCGCCTTCTCGGGGGTGAATCATCTATCGTTATTACTGTTATTATCATTATCCTTATTACCACTATTACTATTTTTTCTTCCAGTGTCATTATTTTTAATATTATAATCACTACTAATGCTTATAATAGTATAAAGAAATCTCCTTTACAAACAATTCCATTCATTAATATGCCTAAATGAATGTTATCTTGATTCATATGTATTCAACTCTTAATAACTCTCAACCTGTTCAATTGAAGAAAAGACGGACTTGAGATTTAAACTTTTGGGGGGATGAATGTATTTTGCCATAAGATGTATAAAACGCAAAGTTATTTGACTATCTTTATTCGTTAAACCTATTTACAAACATAAATATATAGAAAATTGCAACAATAAATTACAGCCAAGGCAAGGAACGGGTAATAGGATCAGCTTTCAGTGATTGCGGCTTTCGATGACAGTATGAAATAACCCTGATAAGCTTATTTCAATCTTTCTCATTCAGGATTCGTTAATTTTGTGGATTTGGCATCATCAATATTGAGCACACACATGCACACACACATACACAAACACACACACACTCACACACACACACACACACACATATATATACATATACACACCAGAGGTTCCTGTTCCGATTCAAGGCATAGCTCAGACTATACATATTGCCACAAGTGCAATGTTTTTATTGTTTTTGTTTTTTCTCGTAAGTTGACCTCCTTGAATAAAAAATCCCCGGAGTATTCCAGCTCAGACACCCAGAGGGATTCAGCGAACATGTTTTGCATCGAAATCAGCGGAAAACCGACTGGAAAACGATCCATTAAGCAGCTTCGGTCTTGCATATGCTGAAGACATCTTGCAAGATGGTGATGAATTGGTGGACGTCCTGGAAGCTGTTGTAGAGCGGCGCCGGGGTTATTCTCATCGCGTTGGGGAGGCGGACGTCGCACTTAGGGAGAGAGGCAGGAAGGGTGATCATTATTTACAGGTATAGGGGAATTAATAAAGTGAAAGGGGATTCACTCACGAGTTTTTATCATTCTTGTACTTTGGGGGATAATCGAACATTTATTGCATTTCTCTTTATCCTCTATCAACACACACACGTTTATAAAGGTAGCCAGATCACTGAGTAAACAAACAAGTCAAGTGCGAGAAAACTCACCACCACGCCACGCTTTTGCAGCTCCTTGTGGACCTGATGAAGCGGGTAAGAGAACTCCAGGGACAGCTGACTTCCTCTCTCGGTGACGTCCTCTGGGGTGATGACCGTGGTTGAAGGGACATCGGTGTCGCCAATGCTGAAGTGGGCCTTCAGGAGGAGCTCCAGGTAGCCCGTCAGAAGGAACTGCTTGTCCAAGATCTTCTCCATTCCTACCTCGTCGAAGATCTGTGGAATTGGGGGTTGTTTTAATGTATTTACATGACGGATACTGTTATTTAGAATATTCCCTAATATCAAAATGGAGCCTAAGTGAAGCTCAATGCATCCAGCGTTTAAAAGATCAGGTCAAGAGTTAATCTTCCATTTAGAAAAGACCTCGGACCTCAAAACCCAAAACCGTCATCCAAAATTTAATTAAAAAATATATAAATATATTGCTCACCTCCAGACTGGCCTTGACGAGAGCCACGAGAATCGGCGGCGGGTTGCACAGCCTGAAGCCGTCGACGCCGGGCGCCGTGTCGCAGCCGTCGCGCATCTGGAACCGCGTCGACTCCTTGTTGCTCCACCAGCCCTTGAGGTGAGGCGCCTCCCGCCGCTCGTGCCGCTTGTTCACGTACGCCCCGCCGATGCAGCCCGGCCCGCTGTTCAGGTACTGCGGGGATTCGGCACGGGTTAGACTTGCTACAAAGGCTACGGGTCAAATTGTATCTATACTTACACACATACATATAAATGTATGCGTTTGTACTTGTAGATATATAAAAAATGTGTGTGTGTGTGTGTGTGTGTGTGTATCGTCACGTGATCACACGTGTGCTGAGAATAAACACAATGAATAAATACAATTGGAGAAGAACCCAATATATGCAAGTATCAAGAGAAGAAAACCCAGGACTGAGAGTCAACCCGAACAATCCACACACACTTCGCACAACCCCCAACCGTGGACCGAACAAACTCACCTTATACGTGCACCAGCAGGCGAAGTCAACGCCCCACTTGTCGAGTTCCAGGCGCACGTTCCCCACGGCGTGTGCGATGTCCCAGCCCACGAGGCATCCCTCCTCCCGCGCCGCCTTCGTGATGGTCTCCATGTCGAACTTCTGCCCCGTGTAGTACTGGACGCCGCTCAGGCACACGACGGCGATGCTGGAGCCTTGCTCTTTGATGACCTGGCCAAAGGAAGGTCCCTCGTGTTTGGCAATGCTGGCTTGTGTCCTATTTCACTCTATGTCACGATCTATTTCGCTATTTATTCAACTATTGGTAATTAATGGTCATTGTTTTTTTCAAGGAGTGTAGAATTATCTTTATTTTGGTGTAAAAGTTGCATAAGAAATGTGATTTAAAGTTCGCTTTCATTACCTTGAGAATGTCTTCGGTGCGGAGCGTGCTTTCGCCTTCTCGGGGGTGAATCTCCAACACCGCTTCATTGGGGTCGAAGCCTCGAAGCTCCGCCTGGGATCTCATGGCGTACTGAATGAAGAGGAATGAAGCATTAATCATTATTCGTGCTTCTGTACATTGCGGTACGTGTTATTCATGCACTTAATACCTTCACACACATCAGATTAAGTGCTTCTTCCACAGAATTGTTAATTTGATAATACCAAAGTTTGAATCCAAATACTTCAATGAGAGATTTAAAACAAATACAGGAACACTAATCAAGCAAAGAATTACAACTGATATTTTTTTTCAGACTTACTCGATCGGAAGGAAACGCGTGTCCTTCGAGGAGGATCTTGAAGCGGGTTTGCGTTGGCTGATAGAAAGAGAGGAGTAACAGGTGCAGGTTGACAGTCAGACCATTCATGAGACAGACGGAGGACGGGTCGGCGCCCACCAGTCTCCCGAGCTCCTCCCGAAGGTAACTGTCACATTTTGCTGCCGGGAGAGGCTCTTCGAAGTGCATCTCAACGCCCCTGGGAGAAAAAAGAGTAGTGTTGGATTAGCTTCTGACACTGATGACAGCTTTCCCTCTCCCGCTACATGTATTTCCCCGTCCTCGTCCTTCAAATTTCGTCTCAAGCACTATTGATTATATGTCAGTGCCATAGACCTAAGCAACAAAAAAACAGGAGATTTTTCGTACATTTTGGCCCATTTGTCGAGCTGTTGCTGGATGTAAAGGTCGGCCTTGACGGGTTTGAGTCCCAGCGAATTGCCACAGAGGTAGATGCACTCTTTGTCTACCTCGGCCACAACAGGATCTGCGCCGGGTAGTGTCCCACGCTTTGGAACGGCGAATCTGCAGAGGAACGAGAATAGCAAGGGTTTGGTAGTGATATAATTTGGTTCCAACTGTCCGTATTGCGCTTTTTATTATCATTATTAGTCGGGTTCTTTCTCTCTCACTCTCATTCTCTCACTCACTGTAACAAAAGGGAGTAAACTAAACCTAAACCTCAACTTCTCTCACACACACACACGAACACACGAGGCAGACTACCTTATCCCAATTGAACCTTAACCCTTACCTTTCTCTGCATCCTCGCAAAGGATCCAAGGAATCCATCAATTCGGCGAACTCCCTGTTGAGGACATCCACTCCGTGTTTGGCAGCGAAGCTCTGGAGGACTTCGTTAGGCTTGGGCGTCTGTAGAAGGAAGGAAACACGTTAGTATACCTTAGAAGGAAATGTGCCGACGAACACTGCATCTTAGTATGAGTGTATCTTCTTTTTCTCCCCTCTGTGTGTGTTTGTAGGTGTGTGTGTGTGTGTGTGTGTGTGTGTGTGTGCGTGTGTGTGTGTGTGTGTGTGTGTGTGTGTGTGTGTGTGCGTGTGTGTGTGTGTGTGTGTGTGTGTGTGTGTGTGTGTGTGTGTGTGTGTGTGTGTGTGTGTGTGTGTGTGTGTGTGTGCGTGTGTGTGTGTGTGTGTGTGTGTGTGTGTGTGTGTACCTATGTGTGTGCCTAAGTTTAAATTGAAAGAAAAGGAAAGAGTTGTTGGAGGAGAAAAAGTAAACACAAGGCTTGGGTACCTTGGCTATCCTGATCATTATGATAAGGCAGCTTATAACTTAATTCAGCAGGGAGCCAGGCGGCAGCGAGCTCGCTTTAAGTGTGAGAAAATTATTTTCATTACATTTTATTTGCCCTATGCATACACACACACATATATGAATATGTATGTGTATGTATATATATACATATATTCATGCACACACACACAAATTTATATATATATATATATATATATATATATATATATATATATGTGTGTGTGTGTGTGTGTGTGTGTGTGTGTGTGTGTGTGTGTGTGTGTGTGTGTTTATACATACATATATATATATATATATGCTTGTATGGATAGATATGTGTGTGTGTGTGCGCGCGCGCGTATATATGTATATATACGTATATATAATCATTCAGAACCAATGAAAGGGCAGTTACCTGTTGAACAAGTGTATGTATCACCAAACCTATTAGCAACTTGCTTAGATGGGGTTGATAATAAACTAGATTGAAAAGAGAAAAAGATTGAAGTATGGAATGACCATTCGAGGGATCCAAGGTAGACTAACGACATTGTTCTCTTTTGTGAGTCAGAGAATGAACTGCAACAATTGGTCGGTGGATCGAGTGCGGATCATTTGAAGGTTGAACTTCAACTGAACTGGAAAATACTGGCAAGTTTAACAATAGACTTCGGACAACAAAGAGTAACCACAGGTACAAGGCTGAACGCTAGAAGTACTCACTGATTACTCGTAGGTAGTCAGTGAATATATATAAGTAGTCTGTGAATATCTATAAGTAGTCTGTGAATATCTATAAGTAGTCAGTGAATATTTATAAGTAGTCAGTGAATATTCATAAGTAGTCTGTGAATATCTATAAGTAGTCAGTGAATATCTATAAGTAGTCTGTGAATAATTTATAAGTAGTCTGTGAATATCTATAAGTAGTCAGTGAATATTTATAAGTAGTCTTTGAATAATATATAAGTAGTCTGTGAATATCTATAAGTAGTCTGTGAATATCTATAAGTAGTCTGTGAATATCTATAAGTAGTCTGTGAATATATATAAGTAGTCTGTGAATATCTATAAGTAGTCAGTGAATATTTATAAGTAGTCAGTGAATATTTATAAGTAGTCTGTGAATATCTATAAGTAGTCTGTGAATATCTATAAGTAGTCTGTGAATATCTATAAGTAGTCTGTGAATATCTATAAGTAGTCTGTGAATATCTATAAGTAGTCTGTGAATATCTATAAGTAGACAGTGAATATCTATAAGTAGTCTGTGAATATCTATAAGTAGTCAGTGAATATTCATAAGTAGTTTGTGAATATCTATAAGTAGTCAGTGAATATTCATAAGTAGTCTGTGAATATCTATAAGTAGTCAGTGAATATTCATAAGTAGTCTGTGAATATCTATAAGTAGTCTGTGAATATCTATAAGTAGTCTGTGAATATTTATAAGTAGTCTGTGAATATCTATAAGTAGTCAGTGAATATTCATAAGTAGTCTGTGAATATCTATAAGTAGTCTGTGAATATCTATAAGTAGTCAGTGAATATTTATAAGTAGTCTGTGAATATCTATAA
>NC_091549.1:2358394-2360894 GCF_042767895.1 Penaeus vannamei
AAGCAAATATTGCCGTATGTTTATTCGTTTAAAACAGGTATTACAAAACATCTGCTTGATATTTAGACCCTGAACAGACATGACTCCTACGATCTGCATCAATACTAAAATCACGTGTTACAAAACGTTCACGTGATAACCCTACCATGAATTCCAATAAAACCAAAAGCTACAAAACGTTCATATGATCAAAACTTCAGCCTAATGACCAGACAACGACAGCAGACAAGAAGGAACAGCCAGGGAGAAGGAAAGAACGAAGGAAGGAGGAAGGGAAGACGGGAAGAAAAGAAAGGGAGGGAGAAGGAGGGAGGAAGGGAAGACGGGAAGAAAAGAAAGGGAGGGAGAAGGAGGCAAGGAAGGGAAGACGGGAAGAAAAGAAAGGGAGGGAGAAGGAGAAAAGGAAATGAGAGAGGAAGAAGAAAATAGAGAATAAATGAAATGCGTGACGTACGAGAAATGAGAACAGCTCCCACCTTCCCTGGATCCCTTCGTGGGTATAACTTTTCTATCCGGACGTTGTAGGTCGACACTTGAACGGAAGACCACAATGGTGTGAGCAAACGGAAGAGGAGAAAGTGGATTTGAATCTATCCTTCTATAAAGAATAATAGCAATTTATGGATTAAAGGGAAATGAATTGGGACCATTTTGTAGAATTCCTTTGTTAAGCGGAAAGCGCATGAGACTAGAAATATAGTATATTCCTTTTAATCCTTTGTTCTTTTTCCCTTTGTTCTTTTCCTTATGAAGCGATGAGCACGGAGCACTGAACGACAAAACCAATCATGAGAGAACGACAGATTTTATGACATGAGGATATGAGGGAGACAAAAAAAAAAAAAAAAAAAAAAAAAAAAAAAAAAAAAAAAAAAAACTGGTTTATAGGATGGAACAAAACACGGCGAGGAGAGGAGCGTCTGCAATGTAGCGAAGACAGACGATAAGAGGAAGGCAGGCGATGAAGCATGGGTTAGAGAAATGGGTTCCTTCTCTTCCTCCTCTTCTTCTTTTTTATCTTTCTTTCTGTCTTTCTTCTTTCTCTTTCCGTGAAGCAATTTAATTTTTGTTTCCGTCTCTTTCCTCCTTTTCTTCCTCACACACTCCCTATCATTCCTTTATTCTAGTATCCCGTTTTTCTTCCTCCTTCCTTCCTTTTGCTTCCTTCCTCTTTATCCTCTCTCTCTCTCTCTCTCTCTCTCGCTCTCCCTCCCTCCCTCCCTCTCTCTCTCTCTCTTTCTCTCTCTCTCTCTCTTCCTCCCTCCTTCTATCTATCTGTCTATCGAACTATCTATCTGCCTACCCCCTCCCCCTTCATTTTCCACCTTCTTCCTTCCCTCCTACCCAATCTCCTCCCCCACCCCCTACCCCCACCCCATCCCCCCAAATTCCCTCTTCTTCGCACCCCCCCACCCCAACCTCCACCCTCCTTCCCCAACCTCCCCCTCCCCTCCCCAACCTCCAACATCCCCCCCCTCCCTCTCCCCATCTCATTCCTTCCCCAATTCCCTCTTCCTCGCACCCCCCCCCCAACCTCCAACCCCCTCTCCCCAACCTCCACCCACCAACCTTCCCCCCCCCCCCCCCCCCTCCCCTCTCCCCATCTCATTCCTTACCCTCGATACGAATCACAAAACAAGGCACTGAACGCCCTACACCCCACGCCCTACACCCCACGCCCCACATCACCCGCCCCACGAAGACCACGAAGAACGCTCCCCGGTCAGTTCCTCTCGTCCTTCGGAACAGCGTCGCCGTAGAGGAAGTTTGGCAATGCGTCTTCCAGCAGGCGACGCAGAAGAGGTCGGGGGATGTTGAAAGCGGGTGGACAATACTGCAGATGCGTCGGGGGGGTGGGGGTGGTGGTGGGAGGGTGGGGTGGGTGGTGGTGGGGTGGTGGGGCGGTGGGGTGGGATGGGGGTTGAGTTCTCAGTGCGTCAGAAGAACAAGAGGTTGCAGAAGGGGGTGGCGGGGAGTTGAAGGAGGTCTTGGAGGAGCCAGTGATATATATATATATATATATATATATATATATATATATATATATATATATATATATATATATATATATATATATATATATATATATATATATATATATATATATATATATATATATATATATATATATATATATATATATATATATATACATATATATATATATATATATATATATATATATATATATATATATATATATATATATATATATATATATATATATATATATATATATATATATATATATTTATATATATTTATATATATATATATATATATATATATATATATATATATATATATATATATATATATATATATATATATATATAGAGAGAGAGAGAGAGAGAGAGAGAGAGAGAGCCAGAGAGAGAGAGAGAGAGAGAGAGAGAGAGAGAGAGAGAGAAGGAGAGAGAGAGAGAAAGAATCAGGGAGATAACTAACTTGGTATCTTAACTTAAAACAATCGTCTATTCATCACAGCATGATGTTTCGT
>NC_091549.1:2378394-2380894 GCF_042767895.1 Penaeus vannamei
GGATTGATGTTATCAATATTAGTGTTGATGTCGATGACAATGACGATGCAATTAATAATGATTATGTGTATGTTATGCATGTATATTTTCATCGACTATTAACAACCGCGAAGTTTTCTGTTTTCATTCAAGTACCAGACGTTATTTTGTTCCATTAACCAAATGTAAACAATTAGTCACTGGGTTTTACACAAACCACACATAAAATTCATTACTGTGCACTATAACTTTCTTTTTTTCACAATTTCACTCAGATTAATACACCGCCAAAGAACAGATCTACCCACCTAAAGAGAGAGAGAAAAAAGTAGAAAGCAGAAAAAATAGATAAATGAATACTAGGTGAAACAGAGCAAAAAATAAGAAAAGAATCTCGCCAACCTTTACCTGGCAGACTGCAGTCGAAATACCCGCAGCAAATAGGCGATTCCATGGCAAGGTTTCGTGTGGCTGGCTACTGATATTTGAGAATGGAAGGGAAAATAACCGAAGGATAAATAAAGAAACACAAGAGCCCTAATTTCATTCCATTTCGTCGTGACATTTGTGTTTTGACCACAACGTTATGTGGTCGTTGTTTCATAGTTGGATCATCCGCATTTCTTAACATATATAGACAGGCGGATAGATGGGTGGAAACATGTATTTCTTTCTCTCTGTTTGATATATATATATATATATATATATATATATATATATATATATATATATATATATATATATATATATATATATATATATATATATATATGTGTGTGTGTGTGTGTGTGTGTGTGTGTGTGTGTGTGTGTGTGTGTGTGTGTGTGTGTGTTTATTACCATTATCTATATCGATATTATTATCATATATATATATATATATATATATATATATATATATATATATATATATATATATATATATATATATGTATATATTATATATATATATATATATATATATATATATATATATACATATATATATATATATATATATATATATATATATATATATATATATATATATATATATATATATATATACATAGATAAAACACACACAAAATGAAAAGTACAATGATAGATATAATAATTATGTTGATGATAATGATAATACTAATGATAATAATGATAAACGAAAATAGTAATGACAATATTGATGACAATATGATGATAATGACGATAATAATGATAATAATAATGATGGTGATAATAATGATAACGATACGAATCGTTAACATTCATAACAAGGATGATAATAATGAGGCTGTTAATAATAATTATAATGAAAACTATGGGAATGATAAAGATGATAATGATATAATACTTGATGATAATAATAACAATATAGATAATGGTAATAAGCCACATCAATAAGAAGCATAAGAGCTGCAGTAATGATAACAACAATAACAACATTGATGATGATGATAGTAGTAATAAGACATCATTAATTGAAATACAGCAAGCACATCACAATGCTGATAATAATTATAATGATGAAAAATAACGATAAAGAGAATGATAATAATAACAATGATAATAATAGCAATAATAATGATAATAATGATAATGATAATAATAATGATGATAATAATGATAATAATGATATTACTACTTCTACTAATATGATAATAATGATAATAATGATAATAATAATAATAATAATAATGATAATAATAATAATAATAATAATAATAATAATAATAATAATAATAATAAGAAGAAGAAGAAGAAGAAGAAGAATGATAGTAATAATAATAATAATAATATCAACAACAACAAGAATAATAATTACAATAATGATAATAATAATAATGATTATGATTATATGATAATAATAATAATAATAATAATGATAGTAATGATAGTAATAATAATAATAATAATGATAATAATAATAATAATAATAATAATAATAATAATAATAATAATAATAATGCGTGAAGGTAAATAAAAAAATAATATCAGTGATAAAGAAATATTAATAAATAATTAAATAAATGTGTCAGAACATCTCTCTTTACCAACGGAACAATAAATTAATATTATTCTTAGCTGATTACTGTGCGTCATGAAAGCAGCATCGTGAACCGTATTCATGTTGACAAATATAGAAAGGTATGAATGAAAATTAATATCTTCACAATACAAGAGATGTATTTGACCGTTTTCGAATACATCTTCGTCAGAAATACACACACACACACACGCACACACACACACACACACACACTTATATATACATGTACTAGTTGTAATATGAGAAGATGAAGAAAATGTATTAGTTAAATAATAAGATATAGAAAAATGATAATAATAATATGTGAATACATAGAAATAACAATATAAGAAGATAAATGAATAGTATCAAAAATATAATTAGATCAAGAGACAGTAATAGGAACAGTAATAGCAGTAGTACTTGTAATAACAGAAAATGTATTAATAATAAAAAAATAGAAAAAACGAAGTAAAAGAAGAAAACAAGAAAAACGGAGAAGAAGAAAAAAACGAGA
>NC_091549.1:2403394-2408394 GCF_042767895.1 Penaeus vannamei
TCTCTCTCTCTCTCTCTCTCTCTCTCTCTCTCTCTCTCTCTCTCTCTCTCTCTCTCTCTCTCTCTCTCTCTCTCTCTCTCTCTCTCTCTCTCTCTCTCTCTCTCTCTCTCTCTCTCACTCTCTCTCTCTCTCTCTCTCTCTCTCTCTCTCTCTCTCTCTCTCTCTCTCTCTCTCTCTCTCTCCCTCTCCCGTTATGATTTGCATATGATTGAATTTAAAGATTCACAGTGACTCCCTTTCTCTCTCCCATTTTCCTTCCAGACAGTGTTAGTCTGTCTGTCTTTCCCACTTTCTGTGTTTTTATCTGTCTGTTTGTCTGTCTGTGTCGCGCTCCACTCTCTCTCTCTCACTCCCTCTCTTTTCCTTTCTTTTCATCTCCTTCTTTCAGAGTTATGGAGACACACATACGGAAGAAAGACGCATCGAGAAGCGCCTTGATAGAAGTTGGGGAGGAGAGAGGGAAGGGGAGGATAGGAGGGTGAAGGAGAAGAGAGAGGGAAGGGGTGGGAAGGAGGGTGAAGGAGAAGAGAGGGAGAGGGGTGGGAAGGAGGGTGAAAGAAAAGGAAGGGGGAAGGGGAGGGAAGGAGGGTGAAGGAGAAGAAAAGGGGAAGGGGGAGAAAGGAGGTATGAAGGAGAGATAAAGGGAGGGAGAGAGATAGATGATAGGTAGAAATAAGAAAAAAGGAGGAGGAGGAGATAAGATGAGGAGTTAGATAGGAGAGAAGAAAAGTGGACGATGGAAAAGAAGAAAGAAAAGAAGTGAAAAGTAAGAGGGAAGAAAAAGAGAGGAGTGGAAAAAGGAGGAAGGGAAGAGAGAAAAGGGAAAGGAGAGAAAGAAATAAAAGAGAGGGAGAAGGGGATAGTAGAAGGGAAAGGGCAACGAGGAGAGTAGAAAAGGAATGAGAAGGAGAGAAAGGAAAACGAAGAAAGAGGGAGATATAAAAAACAAATGAATGAGAGGTAGAATGGAAAAAAAAAAACAAAGCGGGAGAGGCAAAACGAAGAAGACAAAAATATACATAAATACATGCATACACACACACACACACACACACACACACACACACACACACACACACACACACACACACACACACACACACACACACATACATACATATATATATATATATATATATATATATATATATATATATATATATATATATATATATATATATATATACATATACATATATATATATATATATATATATATATATATATATATATATATATATATATATATATATATATATGTGTGTGTATGTATATATGTATGTATGTATGTATACATATATACATGCGAAATAGATCGAATAACAGGAAAGAAACGAAGTAAACAGAAACGAAGAAAGAAAGGAGGAAGGAAGAGGAAGAGACACAAAGACGAACGGACGAAACGAAAGAGAGCAAATGTTGGAGGAGAGGCAAAGAGAAAGCGGGGAGAGGGGGGAGGGGGAGGACCAGCTGCCGTGGAATATCTCTCAAGTTGAACCTTCAGAGCGAGCTTCTCCAGGGACGGTGGTGGGGGAGGAGGGGGATGGGGGAAGGGGGAGAGCTTTGTGTAGGGGGCGTGGGGGGGGGGGGCTGGGTGAGGAAAAAGGCAGAGAAAAGGAGGTAGAAGATGGGGAGAGAGAGAGAGAGTGAATGAGAAAGAGAGAGAGAGAGAGAGTGAGAGGGAGGGAGAGAGAGAGAGAGAGAGAGAGAGAGAGAGAGAGAGAGAGAGAGAGAGAGAGAGTGAGTGAATGAGAGAGAGAGAGAGAGAGAGGGGGGGGGGGAGAAGGAGATTTATAATTATTTTTATGATCATCATCATCATTATCATTATTGTTATATTCATCATTGTTAACGTTATCATTATCATTATAGTTATTGTCATATTCATCATCATTATCTTTATCCTTATTATCATTATTATGTTTATTAGCATTATAATGTCAGAATAATATCATCAGAATGTCTACCATTGCTATAATCCTTTATCAGAAAAAAAAAAAAAAACAAATGCAAAACAAAGAAAAATCTAAATCGGATTTAAACTTCATCTAATTAAGAAAACGATTTCATTATTGGATAAAAAAAATAATAATAATAATTGTCGAAGAAGAAAAAAAGAAAAAAATATCTTGAAATTGAAAAAGCAGGTAAAAAGGCGAAATAGTAGGTAGTTAAGGTAGCCCCAGATAGTTACTGCGGCTCATGCAGGTAAAACTAAGCAGGTAGTAAGAAGGGGGGAAGAGAGGGTAAGAAGGAGGGGTAAGGTAAGAGGAGGGGAGGGAGGAGGGGTAAGGGAAGAAGATGAGGATGAGGAGGGCAAGGGAAGAAGAGGAGAAGGAGGGAGGAGGTATGGGAAGAAGTGGGGGAAAGGTATAGGAAGATAAGTGATAGGAATAAAGAGAAAGGCAGTGGCGGAAAAAGAAGAGAGTGGAGGATTAAAAGAAAAGAGAGCGAGAGAGAGAGAGAGAGCGAGAGAGAGAGAGAGAGCGAGAGAGAGAGAGAGAGCGAGAGAGAGAGAGAGAGAGAGAGAGAGAGTGAGAGAGAGAGAGAGAGAGAGAGAGAAGGGAAAAGGGAGGAGAAGGGGGATGGAGGTAAAAGAGGAGGGAGGGGGAGGAGATGGATGAGAGAAGGGGAGATGGAGATAGGGGGAGATGGGATGGATCGAGTGAATGGGGCAGGGGGAGGGGGGTGAGAGTAAAGGGGGGGGGGCGATCGATGTTTAAGCCAGGAGCAAAAAGCTTGTGTGAGGAAGAGAAAGAGATAAAGGAACGATGAGGAAAGAAATAGAAAGAATATGAGTAAAAAAAGAGGAAGAAAGAACTGAAAAGACAAAAAGGAACAGAGAGAGAGAGAGAGAATCCGAGACAAAAGGAAATTAAGGAGGAAGATGAAGGAAAAGAGAAGGAAGATGAGGAAGATTTAAAAAAAAAACGAAGAAGCAGAGAAAATAAAATAAAGAGAAAAATTCTGGGCTAGGAGTATTTAAAACGCGAAAGAAAGAATTAAAGAAATAAGAAAGAGAAGAAGGAAGAAGACAAAAAAGGTCAATGAAAATTTAATCAAACGGTATCAGTGAAACAGGATGTAGGAAAAGAGAAAATAAAATAATGGTGAGATGAGGATATGAAACAAGGCGATAACAAATGAGGTAGAGAGAGAGAGAGAGAGAGAGAGAGAGAGAGAGAGAGAGAGAGAGAGAGAGAGAGAGAGACAGAGAGAGAGAGAGAGAGAGAGAGAGAGAGAGAGAGAGAGAGAGAGAGAGAGAGAGAGAGATCCAGACGCACGAAAATACACAAAATCAGTAAATATCTCAATAAAGAAAAACGAAAACGGAAGAACGGAATAATGACAAGAAAAGAAGAACAAAAGAACAGCAAATAACAAATTAAGATGAAAAATGTAATGATGATAAAAATAAGAAAATAAAACTTTTCTTGCTCCCTTTCTTTGTCACCAGCCTTTTTTTTTTTTTTTTTTTTTATCTCTATCTACTCATCTATGTATCTACGTGTGTGTGTGTGTGTGTGTGTGTGTGTGTGTGTGTGTGTGTGTGTGTGTGTGTGAGTGTGTGTGTGTGTGTGTGTGTGTGTGTGTGTGTGTGTGTGTGTGTGTGTGTGTGTGTGTGTGTGTGTGTGTGTACGTATATATGTATGTATACACACAGATACATAAATATAAATACACACACGGACACACGCGCCCCCTCCCTACCCCCTCCCCCCTCCCCCCTCCCCCCCTCTTAATTACTCTGACTAATCCTCCGAGTCTGACCGCCGCCGCCTCGTGTCTATCAAGATCACATATATCATGAGATCTCTGCTGACCCTCGACCCCCCCCCCCCCCCCTTCCCCTCCTGGTGCCCCCCTTCCCTCCCTGTGTCCTTCGTTTTTCCTTAATTGTCGTCTTTTTACTTGTTTTACTTTTTTTTGTGTACTCACTTTTCCTATTTTTTGTTTCTTTTTCTGCCCTCTCCTTCTATTTTTTCCTTCTTGTCTTTTTCCTTTTTTTCTTTCTTTCTTCTTCTCCTGTATCATTCATTTTTTTGCTTCTCTCTCTTCCTCTTTTTCTTTCTTCTTCTCCCCTCTTCTTTCATTTTCCTCTTCTTCCTTTTCTATTTTTTCTGTCATCTCCCCTCTCTTTCATTTTTCTCCTTTCCTTCTTCCTCTTTTTTGCCTCTTATTCTCCCCATTCCTTCGATTTCCTCTTCTCCCTCTTCCTCTGTTTCCCTTCTTCTTCTCTCCTCTCCTTCCATCTTCTCTTTTCTCTTTTCCGTCTCCTTCCATTCCCCTCTTCTCCCTCCCCCCCACCCACTCACTCCCCCTCCCACTCCCCTCTAAGAGAAAGGAAAGGAAAATATCTTCCCCTTCCCTTTCCTCTCTTTTCTTTCCCTCTCTGTCCTTTCCTCCTTACATGCTTCTTAAACAGAAGAACAGGAAGGAAAAAGAAGGATAGTTGTAGAACCAAGAAGAGCAGCAGCATTCGTAGGAACCATAACTGTAGCGAAAGTAGGAGTAGTAGTAGCAGTAGGAGCAGGGACAGCAGTAGTAAAAGTAGCTAATAGCAGAAGCAGGAGTAGGAGTAGTAGTGGGGCTAGCAGTAGCAAAAGTAGCCACAGCAGAAGTAGTCAATAGTAGAGGTAGTAAGAGGAGCAGGAGTAAGGGTAGGAGTAGCAGTGGCTGTAGTAGAGGTAGTCGTAGCAGTGGCAACAGCAATAGCAGAAGTAATAGCGGCAGTAGGATTATCAGCAGCAAGAGCAGCAGCAGAAGTACCGGCAGCAGAGCAGTAGAGCCGCAGCTGCAGCAGTAGTTGTAACAGCAGTAGCCGTCCTTCTCCAAAGCATTCCTTGGCCTTGTTAAATTATAGGGAAGACCCTGGTGGCCGACTCGCTTTGTGTGTGTAAAGTGCTGAGAGAGGGGGCGGTGTGAGGGGGCGGTGGGAGGGGGCGGAGAGAGGGAGCGGACAGAGGGGCGGTCTGAGGGAGGGGAGAGAGGGGGAGGGT
>NC_091549.1:2445894-2453394 GCF_042767895.1 Penaeus vannamei
CTTCCCCCAACCCTCCTCTATGCCTCATTCCCTTCCCCCAACCCCTCTCCAGGCTTCCCTCCCCTTCCCCCAACCCTCCTCTATGCCTCCCTCCCCCTTCCCCCAACCCCTCTCCAGGCTTCCACTCTCCTTCCCCCAACCCTACTCTATGCCTCCCTCCCCTTCCCCCTCAATCCCTCTCCAGGCTTCCCTCCCTTTCCCCCAACCCTCCTCTATGCCTTCCTCTCCTTCCCCTCAATCCCTCTCCAGGCTTCCCCCCCTTCCCCCCAACCCTCCTCTATGCCTCCCTCCCCTTCCCCTCAATCCCTCCACCAGGCTTCCCTCCCCTTCCCCCAACCCTCCTCCTATGCCTCTCCTCCCCCTTCCCCCAACCCCCTCTCCAGGCTTCCCTCTCCCTTCCCCCAACCCTCCTCTCTATGCCTCCCTCCCTTTCCCCCAACCCCTCTCCAGGCTTCCCTCTCCTTCCCCCAACCCTACTCTATGCCTCCCTCCCCTTCCCCCTCAATCCCTCTCCAAGGCTTCCCTCCCCCTTCCCCCAACCCCCTCCCCTCTATGCCTTCCTCTCTCCTTCCCCTCAATCCCTCTCCAGGCTTCCCCCTTCCCCCCAAGCCCTCCTCTATGCCTTCCTCCACTTCCCCCAACCCCTACTCAGGCCCCCCCCCTTCCCCCAACCCTCCTCTATGCCTCCTTCCCTTCCCTTCAATCCCTACCTCTTTTCCCCAATCCCTTTTCCTTCCTCCCTTCACACACAGATAAATAAACCAAAGATACAGAAGGGATATGGATTAAAAAAAAAAAAAAAAAAAAAAAAAACGTGTACACCTAGAGCGCAATAGGGATTAGAACGTACAAGGATTCGTGGAAATAATGATTAGAAAAGTCATATAATTATGGATCTAGCTTCGGATATAACTAGGATAAGCCAAAAGATAATCACAAACAGATAAAAATCCCACGATAACTATACTACTTACGAAATAATAATCACAGTAACACACACACACATTTCATGCCAATCTCCCAACGCCAATCATGTTATAAAGACTGATTATTTCTGAATCTCTCCCAATCACGGATAATATCAAACCTCAGCCTCATATTTATCTCTCGCTTATTGCTATTTCTATCGCCAATCTCCCTCTCCTCGCCTTTTATTAGTTCGTCTCTGGAAATGATTGTCACAGAACTGGTGACTTTATTACGAAAATCCAATTAGGGAGAAAGGGAAAGACAAAATATTAAAAATGCAATGTCATCAGTGAGGATTTTTTTTTTTCATTTTCTTCTCTTCCAATACTGAATTCACGGAGTAATTACAGGCAAGTCAGACAGATATACAATGTAGATATATACTTAAAAGCACATCTAAGAAAATAGAACAAAGTTAGATAGAATATGCATAAATAATGCATAAATAGATTGATATATATATATGTATATATATATATATATATATATATATATATATATATATATATATAGAGAGAGAGAGAGAGAGAGAGAGAGAGAGAGAGAGAGAGAGAGGGAGAGAGAGAGAGAGAGAGAGAGAGAAAGAGAGAGAGAGAGAGAGAGAGAGAAAGAGAGAGAGAGAGAGAGAGAGAGAGAGAGAGAGAGAGAGAGAAACACACACACACAAATACACATATATATGTGTGTGTATGTGGTCACAGGGCATGTGCATATACACATATAGATATATCTTTGTGTATACATGTATATATGCATGGTAAAGTAAAAGCATTAATGAGTACAATAAATAAGAAAAAAAGGGGGGTTGGGGAGGAACGAAAAAGAGAGAAAAAAAGATGGAGAGAATTTGTCCCATCGTGGATTGTGAATCTCCATTGTTTACATTCGTGCAAACATTGAACCATTTGTAAAGCTTGCAATGATGTCAGCTGTGCAAACAACAGCCACTTCCTTCCCTCCCTCCCTCCTTTGTACCCTCCCCCCCTCCCTCTCTCCCTCCCTCCCTCCCTCCCTCCCTCCCTCCTTCCCTCCCTTCCTCTCTCTCCCTCCCTCCCTCCCTCCCTCCCTCCCTCTCTCCCTCCCACCCCCCCTCCCTCCCTCCCTCCCTCCCTCCCTCCTTTTCTCTCCCTCCCTTGGGCCGTATGAGGGAAAGGGGCGTAGCGAACGAAGGGAGAGGGAGAGAGAAGAGAAGGAAGGGGAGAGGGGAGATAGAGAAGGGAATAGGAGAGAGAGAATAAGGGAGAGGGGAGGGAGGGAAGGGGAGAGGAGAGAGAGAGAGGGAAGGGGAGAGGGGAGAAGGGAAATGAATACAGAGGTCAGTGCCTAGGAGATAGAGAATAGGAGGAGAAAGATAATAGGGAAGAATAGAGATAGAGGGTGAGGGAGAAGGGGATTAGATGGAGAAACGGTGATGATGTTACTGACATCTTTGTTCTTCTTATTAATAGTATTATACTGTTACCATTACCATTGCTATTATGGTCAATATCATCATGATTATCATTTTCATTTCTTTTTTCATTATCATTATCATTTTTATTATTTTATCATTATTATTACTATTATCATTATATTATTATTATCACTATTAATATTATTATTACTACTATTTCTCTTGTCATCATCATCATCATTATCATTATCATTACCACCAGCACCACCATCAACATCATCATTATCATCACCATCATCATCATCACCATCATCATCATCACCATCATCATCATTGCCATCCCCAAGGAGGTTATGTTTTTGGTAGTGTTGGTTAGTTACTTCGTCTGTTTGTTTGTTCGTTGGTTAGCAGGATAACTCAAAAAGTTACAACCAGATTTATATTATTTCATGTCTTGTCCCAACTTGGATAACGTTAAATTTTGGTAGTGATCCGCTAATAATTTTGAACGATATAACAAATTATCATCAAATTTATTATTTCAGGAGGTATTTGCTTTTATATACATATTTATATTCTCTTTCTTTTCTTTTTAATCCAGCCACAATATAACGTAATCAAAATACATATCAAAATGTGTAAAACTGCGGCCGCATTATGAATATGATACATTCTCACTGTAAATCTACACAATGCTTCAGACAAAAGTGAAAAATGTATTGTCTTCACCTCATTTGCGTGCCCCCTTGGAGAGCTAGGAGGGGGGGGGGAGGGGTTAGTGACCCCTTCTGCTCCCTCGAATGTCGCTCTTTGAAAATATTAATAATGATGATGATAATGGTAGTGATGATAATCATTATGCTCTTAATTATTGAATTATTGTTATTCTTTTCATACAAATAATAGCTATGGTGATAATACTGCTAATAAAAGTATTACCACAACTATTATTACAACTATTACTACTAAAAATGATGGTAGAAAATAATGGTAATAAACACATAAGGTCAACATGAAATGGCTTTCCTCCCAAAGTGAATTTATGGTACTAGAAAATATTGACAAATTCCCCGGACTATTGCGAGCTAAAAGATTAATTATCTGGCAAAAATAATTCATTTCGGTCTATTAGTGATGACTGTCTATTGACTTTTGCAGAGACGGCGATTGATTGTCTGGTGGGGGGAGGGGGGGGGTGATGAAGTTTATGAATGATGGTGATGGTGATGGTGATGATGGTGCTGTGATAATGATGATAGTAATGGTGATGATCATTTTGAAGATAGTGATGGTAATGATGATGACAATGGTGGTGGTGGTGATGATTATGGTGATGATGATGATTATGGTGATGATGATGGTTATGGTGATGATGATTATCGTGATGATGATGATTATGCTGATGATGATGCGTGGGTTGTGGTTATGACAGCATTACTGTACGTATGTGATATGATATTGTATTAGATATGGGACATGATAGCATTCCTGTATGTACATTATAATGATGACATGACATGCAGTAATACTATCATCATCACAACCCGTATGTAACTCATCAGCATCATCACATTATTCTCATATAATGATGCTGTCATTACTACAACCCATATACGGTAATGATGGTGACGAGAAGGGATAGTGAAGATGATGTTGAGAAATAGGCTAATAATGGTAATAATAATAATGATGATAACAATATCAATAACGATAACCATAAAGCTAACAAAAACAGCGACATAAATATACGAAAAAAAACAAACCACCGTGAAAATAAAACAAAAAAACAACAATAAATATAACGACACTACCACACCTCTCCCAATAACAACAAATATAATAAAAAACACAAACAAAACAACGATATTAATAACAACAACACGGAGACCATCTCTCACAAGGCTCGCTGCCCTTCCGAAAGAGGCTTAGACAAGAGCCCGCCCCTTCTCTGTTGAGAGAGGAGCCTGGAAGGTCAAAGGTCACGAGGCTCGCATAGGCCCGAGCGGAAGAGAGGGGGGGGGGTGGCGTCGCGGTGGGTGTACACCTGCGCCGCCCACACCTGCTGCATGGGCGTGGGGGGCGGGGGAAAGGGGGGGTTTCATTGAGCTTTTCTGTGTGGGGTTTCAGGAGGTGGGTGGAAGAGGGGAGGGAAGGGGGAGGGGGGGGGGTTGGGGAAGACAGGGGGGGGATAGGTAGAGAGGGGAAGAAGGGGTGAAGTGGGTAGGGGTTGGAAAAGGAAAGGAGGAGGGGGTAGGGGAAGAGGGAGAGAGGTAGTGGGAGGAGATGGAAGGGGATGGCGTTGGGGTTGAGGCGTGGTGGGGGAGGGGAAGGGGGAGAAGGGAAATGAGGGAGAATTGTTGAGGATTGAAAAAGGAGATAGAGAGGGATAAAGAAAAGGATGTGAAAAGGCGATTAGGGAGGAAGGAAAAGAGAAGAGAAAGATGAAGAGGACAAGGAAGAGAAGGTACAAAGGAAGAGAGAAAGAAGAGAAGAGAGCGAAAGAGGAATGAGAGTACCGGTGTAATTTATGGGACAAGAGGAAAAAAAGAATAACTAAATGAATAAATAGATAAAAAATCAATAAAAAGATAAAAAAGAAACACCAAAATGTATGAAAAAGACTAAAAGAAGACTCCCCAAAAGCAGAGGAGGAAGAGGAGGAGGAGGAGGAACCGGGAACGCCTAGATGATGACGTCACGCGAGAGGAGGCAGCCGCCCCGCAGTGACGTCATAACTCGGTGTCATGGCGTCATAGCGTGTCTCGGAATAAACGCGATAATGATTTCACATCGCGGCATCGACGAGGGGCTCTGGTGACGACATGCAGTGCCAGGCAGAGCGTCATGAATATCGTATTTTGTTTAAATTGTCACCGAAGGAAAGGGTGAGGGAGAGGGAAAAGGAAGGGGGGGAGAGAGGAAGAGGGGAGGAAAGGGAGGGAAAAAAGGACGAGAGGAGGAGGGAGGGGGAGGGGGTTGAGGGAGGAGAGAGATAGAGGGAGGAGAGGGAAAACGGGAGGAAAGGGGAGGAAAAGGAAGAGGGGGATTGATGGGTGGAGAGATAGTAGGGGAGAGGGGGAAAAGGAAAGGGGGATTGAGGGAGGGAGGTGGGGGTGAGGGAGGGAGGGAGAAAGAGAAGGGAGAGGGAGGGAAAAGGAAGAGGGAGAGGAAGGGGAGGATTGAGGAGGGAGGGAGAAAGAGGGGGAGAGGAGGGGAAGGGAGAAAAGAAAGAGGAGGCATGGGGGAAAGAAGTGACGGAGGAAGAGGGGAGGAATTGAGGGAACAGAAGGAGGGATGAACGGAAGGGGAGAGAACAAAAGTGAAAGGGGTAAGATGAAAGATAGGGAGGGAAGGAAGAGAGAAAAAGAAATGGAGCAGGAATCGGAGCGAGGGAGGGAGAGAGGAGAGAGCAGGATAGAAAAACTAAAGTAGGGAGGAAGGAAGTGAGTAAAGAAAGACAAACAAGAAGACAAAACGATAGATAGATAAATAGATAGAGAGGATAAGAGAGAGGCAGAGAAAGACAAACATACAGATGAACAAATAACCAGACAGCAGACAGACAAGCAGACAAATATAAGAACAGACACACAGACAGACAGAAAAAGACATGGAAACATATATTCTAATAGATATAGAGAAGGAGAGGAAGTCGTTTGTCAGAAAGCATAAGAATAATGATAAAAGTGAGAGTTATGGAATAAACAGAGAAACAAATCTAAAAATATCATAAATAGAAGAGAATTCAAGACAAGAAAAGAACAAGAAAAAGGGAAAAAAATGAAAGAATAACAGAACCAAAAGAGACAGAAGGATCTCACGACACAAAGAGCGCGCTGAATAAAGAAGGAAAGTGAAAGAGAGAGAGAAAGAGAAAGAGAGATTCACATTGCACAGCACCTTTGGTTAACTTGCGGGAGCACTGACTGCCTTTGACTTTGCAATTGAGCCCAATGCAAGGGTGAGGCTGGCTGTACACTAACACTTCCTGAATATGAGGATTATGAGAACGACAATGAGAATTTATGAGGACAACGAGTTCTATGAGAGAGAACGAGCTTTTTGAATAGGCTTTTCGAGTGGGCCTTTGTCCATGTCAATAACACGTGTTTGAATGAAGACAGAGGCTGATAAAGAATGAGAAAGAGAGAGAGAGAGAGAGAGAGAGAGAGAGAGAGAGAGAGAGAGAGAGAGAGAGAGACAGAGAGAGAGAGAGAGAGAGAGGAAGGAGAGAGAGAGACGAGAGAAAAAGAGAGGGGGGAGAGGCGGCGAGAGAAAGAGAAGAGAGAGAAAGAGAGAGAGGGGGAGAGAGCAGAGAGAGAAAAAGAGAGAGAGAGAAAGAGAGAGAGAGAGAGAGAGAGAGAGAGAGAGAGAGAGAGAGAGAGAGAGAGAGAGAGAGAGAGAGAGAGAGAGAGGAGGGAGAGAGAGAGAGAGAGAGAGACAGACAGAGACAGAGAGACAAAGAGAGACAGCAAGAGAGAGAGAGAGACAGCGAGAGACAGAGAGAGACAGGGAGAAAAAGAGAGAGAGAGAGAGAAACCCTATTGTATATTCCAGGAATTTTTCGGATTAACCAATACATCCATTCTCACTATCCACTCTGAGTGCAGTCAAAATTTTTACTGTCATCAGAAGCATTAGCTGTTATTTCTCACTACACACAAAAAAAGATAAAAATGATAATAAGCGAATGATTATGATAATGATAAAAGAAATAATGATAATAATAATAATGACATTAATAATAATTATAATAATAGTAATAATTAGGATAATAATGATATTAATAATAATAATAACAGTGATAATAATAATAGTAATAATGATAATAATAATACACAATACAAACACTAACACACACTATATAACAAACACGCATATACACATCCTAGAACTTCGCTATAATACACAAATAAATCACCTTCACCCACGGATGACATTAATCTACGTTAGTTTACGCGAGATTTCACCACAGAATTTAACGAAAAGGTTTTAGAAATTGCCTTTATCTATAGGCTATCGGCGGATACCATGAATTCCGACAACCATGGACTACGCTGCACTTACATGGTAGCCTATAACAGCGTTCATGGGAGCGTCCTGTCGATAAATCTCTTGGAGTGTTTATTGACAAGGAT
>NC_091549.1:2475894-2483394 GCF_042767895.1 Penaeus vannamei
GCTATTTCCCTTGCTTCTCCTTTTCCAAGTGTTCCCCCGTGTTACTGCCAATATTATCTACGCCTTTCTCTCTCTTTCTCTTTCTCTGGGTCTGTTTCTGTATGTTTGTGTTTGTCTGGCAGTCTCTGTATGATTCTATCTGTCTCTCTGTCTGTCTGTCTGCGTCTCTCTCTCTGTCTGTCTGTCTGTCTGTCTCTCTCTCTCTCTCTCTCTCTCTCTCTTTCTCTCTCTCTCTCTCTCTCCCTCTCTCTCTCTCTCTCTCTCTCTCTTTCTCTCTCTCTTTCTCTCTCTCTAACTCTCTCTCTCTCTCTCTCCTCTTTTTCTGACTGCCTCTCCGTCTCTCTCTCTTACTCTTTTTCTCTTTATGTGTTCCTGATTCTCTCTCTCTCTCTCTCTCTCTCTCTCTCTCTCTCTCTCTCTCTCTCTCTCTCTCTCTCTCTCTCTCTCTCTCTCTCTCTCTCTCTCTCTCTCTCTCTTTCTCTCCTGTCCGCTCTACACTTTTCACTCCTGCCCTTTGAGGTAAGGTTTAAGTAATCTGGTGAAGTGAGGAGGAGAGAGCGAGGTCGTATCTCTCACTTCCCTCATTCATTCATGAGGAGACACATGACACACGCGCCCTGTATACGTATCCTTTGCAGAGCCTATTCAAGCAGGGAGAGAGATCACCCGACCCCCCCCCCCCTATACCCGTCGTCTGTACTTCTAGGCTCCCCAACCACTCCACCACCCGTTCCTCTATCCTCTCCCTCACCCTTTCTCTTGCCTTCTCCCCCTACCTTCTCCCTTAGCTTCTCACTTGCTTTCTATCCCACCCTCTCCTTACCTCCCCCTCCCCCCTCCCTCTGCACCGCCTCCACGTTCCTCCTTCTCCTTTAGCCACTCTCTTCCTATCCCCTCTCTCCCTCCCTCCCCTGCCTTTTCCACTCCTCCCTCCTTACCTCCTTCCCTCTCCCTTCCTCCTCCTCCCCCTACCTTCTCACTTCCCCCTCCCCCTACCTTCTCCTTACCTCCCCCTCCCACCCTCCCTTACCTCCCTCCCCTCCTTCTCCCTACCTCCCCCCTTACCCTCCCTCCCCACCTTCTCCTCCTCTCTCCTTTTAGCCCACTCCCCCTACCTTCTCCTTTACCTCCACCTCCCCCTACCTTCCATCCCCCTCCCTACTCTTCTCCTCTAACCTCCCCCTCCCTCTACCCTCTTCCTTTCCTCCCCTCCCCTCCCTACTTTCTCCCTTAACCTCTCCCCTACCTTTTATCCCACTCTCTCCCTTACCCTTTCCCCCTCCTCCTCCCTTACCTCTTGCTCCCCCTACCTTCTCCCTTACCTCCCCCTCCCCCTACCTTCTCCCATACCCCCCCCCCCCCCCGTCTGCTTGCGAGTGCGTGCGAGTGCTTCGCCGTACGCGCAGCCAATCCCGCTTCGGAGGGCGAGTCAGCGGCTTATCTCCTGACCTTGATCGCCCCGAAAGGAAAGAGGTAAAAAGGGTTAAGTATAATCTCACGTTGAGACGCTTCGGGATCTGCGTGGATGTTGGTATTACGTTATCAATGTATGTGTGCCGAAGCTAGGGTGATGAGTGAGGAAGGAGGGAAGGAAAGGAGGGAAATAGGATGGGAGGAGAGAAGGAGGAAGAGTGTGAGGAAGGAGGAGAGAGAGGAAGAGAGAGGGGGGAGGAGGGAGAGAGAGAGGGAGAGAGAGAGAGAGAGAGAGAGAGAGAGAGAGAGAGAGAGAGAGAGAAAGAGAGAGAGAGAGAGAGAATCACCCTGTAAAGAAAAAGAGAAAAAAAATATGTGTATGTGCGCGTGTAAAACATGCCGAAAGTAAATTTCCTGGTCGTGACATATTAAACATTGAATGCACAACCAATTTACAAATTTACTTTTGTTAGACCATGTTTTTGGCGTTCCAGCAACCCACTGCTGTTGCCATTATGCGAAAAAGACTTTGAAGTAATCGGAAAACAAGCAGAACGTCGTCAGTAAAACAAAAGGTACGATTCAAAAGTATAAAAGTTAAAAGCTGCTGTTGTCACCTCATTGGATTTTTCTCCATTAAATCACGGAGTCTTAAAAATCATTTCTCCTTAAATAGCACTCAAAATAATAACTAAAGTTGAACGAATATGTACATGTAAGATGAGAAAAAAAAAGTGATATATAAAACTAGTCTAAACAAGGGTTGCTTTAATTATAATTTTTGGGGAGTATGTTTATTTGTTCGGGAAAGAGTGAGAGAGATATGACACATTTGTCTGTTAAAAAAACCAAAGCATATCTTCTTGAGTTGTGACTCTCTTAAGATAGTTGACAGCAGAGAGCGAAATCGAGACACAGACAGACAAATAGACAGCAACCAGACAGAAAGACATACAGAGAGAGAGAAAGGCACAGTAGACGTAAAGAAGAGACAAAACGTGAGACAGATGAACAGGAATACATAAAGGGATTGAAGTGAAGGCAGATAGCTAGGCAGAGATAAAGAAAGGGAAAGAGAGGCAGACAGACTAACAGGTCAAGAGAAAGCTTACGATCGCAATCCATGATATGATTGTGAATAGGAGATGACCGAGAAAGAGAAAAAACGATTGAGAGAAATAGACAGAAAAGGATATATAGAAAGGGAATATGAATAGACAGATAAAAGAAGAGAGAAAGGCAGGCAGACAGGTATACAAAAATATAACAGAGAGACATAAAGAGATTGGAGAAAGACAGAGAGGGGAAAATAAAAACTGAGAGAAAGAGAGAGAATGAGACGAGAGAAAGAGAATGAAGCCAGAGAGAGAAGGAGAGATAGAGAGAGAGAGGGGGGGGGGAGAGAGAGAATGAGACAAGAGAGAAAGAAGCGAGAGAGAGAAGGAGAGATAGAGAGAGAAAGAGACAGAGAGAGAGAGAGATAGCGAGAGATTAAAATATGCGCAGTAGTCAATGTCATCCTTTCTCGTTGTTGTTATCTATTATCCTGTATGCAAATATGTAACAGATCTCCTCACATACAACTTAGAATATCTGAGTCAATTGCAATATGGCAAGGTCGTGACCATTTTTCTTATATATTATATTGACACCTTTACATGCCTATGTTCGCTTTCTTTTTTCAATTATTATTATTTGGTGGGTTCCTAGAAAAAAATAATATATAGAACATAATGGAAGGATGTATGGTGATATATTTCTATTATATTATATGTCTTTAAATTGATAGGCGTTAGGATGATAATGATAATGATGATAATAATGATGATAATGATAATAATGATAATGGAAACAGTAATAATGATAACAATTATAATGATAACAATACCGATAAAAATGATGATAACAATAAAGATAATTATGATAATGATAATAATAGTAATGATAATGATAATGATGATGGTGATGATAGTAACCATGAAAATGATAACAATAAAGGTAATTATAATGATGACAATGATAATGACAAGAACAGGAATAATGATATAATCATAGTGATGATAATAATAACCATAATGATAATTATGATAAGAATTATTGTAATGCTAATGATATTGATGTTAATAGTAATATTGATAATAATATTGATAATAACAGGAAAAATAATGAAAATAATGATAATGGCAATGATAATGATAATGATTGTCATATTGAAAATAAGAATAAGAAAGCTAATCATAACAATAATGTTGATGATAATATTATTTATCATAATGACAATACCAACACCCTCTTAATCAATCAATCAAAAATAAATTATTTTTATGATTATCTTTTGCACGCACTCGTGCACCATCTTTTTCGTCTGCAAAATACATTTTATCATTTATAAAGGTTTTCATTATTACTATTGTTATTGTTGTTGTTATTATTATTGTCATTATTTTTTATAATTTTTATTATTCATAGTGCTTTTGTTATGATTAATAGTAGTATCATTATCACTATTGATATTGCTGTTATTAATGTTACTATTGTTACGATTATAGTGATCATTATTATTATTGTTATCATTATTATTATTATCATCATCATCAATATTACTTTTGCTATTATTATCATTATTATTATCGTTGTTATTATTATTATTATTATTATTATTATTACCACTATTACTGTTATTACTGTTACTATTGTTATTATTATTGTTATCATTATTACTATTATTACTGTTACTATAGTTATTATTGTTATCATCATTAATATCATTATCATTATATCATTATAATTATATGATTATCGTTACTATCATTATCATCATCATTATTGATATCAATATCAATATCATTATTATTATTACAACTACTGCCACTACTGCTATCATCATCGTCTTCATCCCTTTAATTTTTTAATCATTCTTAGTGTGGTGTCCGAACGTTTTTGCAGACATTATGTAAACAAGAAATACCGCTCACTCCTTTGGGTGTAACATTATCATAATATTATGTTCGCACAGTCTCAACTTGTCGTTCGTGTATATGGTGTTGCTGTTTGTTGTGTTTGTTAATGTTGGTGTTGTTGTGTGTGTTTGTTTGTTTGTGTGTGTGTGTGTGGGGGGGGTGTATGTGTGTGTGGGTGTGTGTGAATGTGTGTGTATGTGTGTGTGCGTGAGAGAGAGAGAGAGAGAGAGAGAGAGAGAGAGAGAGAGAGAGAGAGAGAGAGAGAGAGAGAGAGAGAGAGAGAGAGAGAGAGAGAGTGTGTGTGTGTGTGTGTGTGTGTGTGTGTGTGTGTGTGTGTGTGTATGTGTGTGTGTGTGTGTGTGTGTGTGTGTGTGTGTGTGTGTGTGTTTGTTTGTGTGTGTGTGTGTGGTGTGTGTTTGTTTGTTTGTTTGTTTGTGTTTGTGTGTATGTGTGTGTAGGCAAACCTTTCCACGTGTACATGATCTGGTGCAGCTCCTACGCACTAAGTATTATTTCAGTACAGTTGCCCTCTCTGTAACAGTCTATCGTAAGACTAAGAAGACGAAGAAGAGGAAGAAAAAAAAAAGGAGGAGAAGAAGAAGAAGAAGAGAAAGATGAAGAAAAAAGACGAAGAAGGAGAGAAAGGAAAAGAAAAAGAAGAAAAGAAAGAAAAGGAGAAAAAAAGAAGAAAAAAAGGAAAAAAAGTTTAAGAAGAGGAAAAGTAAAAGTAAAGGAAGAAGAAATAAGTAACGAAAAAGGAAAAGAAGAGAAAGGAAGATGAAGAAGACGAAAAGCGTACCACATATCTGCTTCGCTTTTCCCTTGTTTTGTATCCTCACCACAACATTAAAAGCAGCGACCCCTTCGCCCCCTCCACCCCCTCCTCTCCCCTCCTCCATCTAAGCACACTGCCCTCCCTCCCTTCAAGCTCCTTACTTCTCACCTTACCCTTACCCTCCCCTACCTCTTGCCCCTCGCCCCCCTAACCCTTACTTTTTCCCCTCCTCTCCCTCCCCCACCTCCTCCTCCCCCTAACCCCTAACCCTCGCCCTCCCCTCCCTCACCTCCTCCTTCCCTTGTCCCTACCCCTCACCTCCCTTACCCCTAACCCTCGCCCTCCCTTCCCCCTCTCGACCTCCAACCCCTACCCTCGCTTTCCCCTTTCCCCTTTCCCCCTCCCCCAAACCCCCATCCACCCTTCCCCTCCCCCTACCTTCACCCCAAACTCCACCCCCTCCCCCCTACCCACCCCCCACTCCCCCCATCCCACCCTCACCCCACCCCCCACAGCTCACGCACCGCACCACTCACTACACAGCTACTAATTCACTCTCTCTCTCTCTCTCTCTCTCACGGTCGCGTCTGTACTTACTACCAATGAAACTAGTTTGATATTCAACGACTGCGACGACTGCCACGACTACGAGGGAGGGGAGAAACAGAGAGAGGGGGGGAGGAGAGGCTAAAATGAAGAAAGAAAATGGAGGGTGAAAGAGAGAGGGGGCGGGGGAAGGAGGGGGAAAGAAGGGGAGAGAGGGTGGAGAGAGGAGTGAGGAGAAGGAGGAGGAAGAGAGAGAGAGAGAGAGAGAGAGAGAGAGAGAGAGAGAGAGAGAGAGAGAGAGAGAGAGAAAGAGAGAGAGAGGGAAGGAGAAGAGAAGAGAGATGGAGAGAGAGAGAGAGAGGAGAGAGAGAGAGAGAGAGAGAGAGAGAGTAGATTTATAGAAATTGGTGAAGGCAGAAACAAACAGTGAGATTGAAGTAAGAAGAGAGAGAGAGAGAGAGTGATTGATTTAGAGAGAGAAAGATACGGTAGAGAGAGAGAGAGAGAGAGAGAGAGAGAGAGAGATATGGAAAGAGAGAGAGAGAGAGAGAGAGAGAGAGATATGGAAAGAGAGAGAGAGAGAGAGAGAGAGAGAGATTGATTTAGAGAGAGAGAGAGAAGGAAAGAGAGAGATTGCAATACTTTTGCCTGCAACATTGCTACGTCACATGTCAATGCATCGATGAGTTCTGTTTGCTTTCCTGATGGTCCTCGCATAACTCATGAATTGAAGTTTACTTTTTTATACAACTTGCATCAAATTCTATGTTGACGTTATAACTGATAGCCAGGAACGTGATAATATACCTTACTCATTCGCAACGCGGCTAATGGTTCAAAATAAACATATTAGTATGAAATTAGGGTTGATTTTGTAAGTATTAATAGAGATAAACAATTTTGCCGATCTAAGCAAACATATTTAAGTTCTTAGAGTAAGGGATATTTTAGCTTTATTTCCGCCCAAATAGAAGTTTTAATCAGCCTTTAAAACCTTACATCACAACATATTAGTATGGAATTACGGTTGATTCGGGAAGCATTATAATAATTCTCCCTAACAACATTATAAACGCAACCACAGTCTTTCAAAGCCCAATATTTCGAAGTTTTAGCACATTATAACCCTCTCACAACTGTTATTAGAGAACATTGCAAAACAGAACGCTCACAACCGCAATAAATCAAAACGATCAATGTCTACAACCAAAGCCTCAACCACAATTAATAAGAAACCCAACCACAACCGCAAGGCAAAATAAAACATCAGAACATCTACAACTTTTAAAAGAAAAGAACAAATAAAGATATCCGATTTATAACCACAACACCCTACAATCAGAGCCGCAACCACAACCACAGCCTCAGGACAAAACAAAAAACAAAAACAAAATCAAGTTTTAAAGGAATTGAAGAGAAAAAAAGTATCCGACTTACAACCACAACTACAACCCACAACCGGAGCCTCAACCTCAACCACAACCCACAACCGGAGCCTCAACCACAACCCACAACCCACAACCGGAGCCTCAGCCACAACCATAACCCACAACCGGAGCCTCAACCACAACCCACAACCGGAGCCTCAGCCACAACCCACAACCGCAGCAGCCCGGCACACTCCCCACCAACAGCAAGCGAGAACTGTGGAGTGAAGAATCAATAGGAAGGGGCGGGACCGACGGGGCTTAGGGAGGGGGGAGGGGGGGAGGGGGGGACACTCGATAACCTCGTGACCAAGACAATGGTGTGCCTGGGAGTCGGGGGGGGAGGGAGGGGGTTGCGGAGGGAGAGGGGAGGTAGGGA
>NC_091549.1:2493394-2495894 GCF_042767895.1 Penaeus vannamei
TTTCCCATCTCCACCTTCATCTTCTTTTTTCTTTTCCTCCTCACCTTCACGTTTTTTCTTCTCCTTCCCCTATCTCCTCCTCTTCCCCTTTCCGTTATCTTCTTTCCCCTCACTTCGACCTTCTCTTTCTCCTCATTCATCTCTTCTCCCTTCTCCTCTTTCCCTTTTCCTTTTTCCTCCTTCCCCTATTCCCACCTTCTCATCCACTTTCATCTATTTCTCTTTTTCCTTCCTCCATTTTTTCCTCCTTTCCCCCTCACTTCCACCTCCTCCACTTTCATCTCTACTTCCCTTCACCTCTTCCCTCTTTCCCTCTTTCTCCCAATTCCACCTTCTGCTCCTCCTCTTTCACCTATTCTGTCTCTTTCTTTTCCCCTTTTCCCCCATCCTCCCAATTCCACCTTCTGTTCCTCCTCTTTCATCTCTTCTTCCCTCTCTTTCCCTTTTCCTCCTTTCTCCCAATTCCACCTTTTCCTCCTCCTGTCCCATCTATTCTGTCTCTTTCTCTTCCCTTTTTTTTCCTTTTTCCTCCTTTCCCTCACATCCACCTCCTTCCTCTTTCATCTCTTTTTCCTTCTCCTCCTTCCCCAATTCCTCCTTACTCCCCAATTCCACCTTCTCCCTCCTCCTCTTTCATCTCTTCTTCCCTCTCCTCTTCCCTTTCCTCCTTTCTCCCAATTCCACCTTCTCCTCCTCCTCCTTTCATCTATTCTGCCTCTTTCTTCCCCCTTTTTTTCTTCTTTCTCCTCCCCCTCCTCCCTCACTTCCACCTTCTCTTCCTTCTTCCTCATCTCTTCTTCCCACTCCTCCTTCCCCTTTTCCTCCTTACTCCCAATTCCACCTTCTCCTCCTCCTCCTCTTTCATCTATTCTGTCTCTTTCTCTTTTCGTCTCTGATCTCCCTCGCTTTCCTGAAGTAGACACATCTCAGACGCACAAAGGAAACTTGAGGTCGTTTCTGAAACAGCGACCTCCATCTTCTTCTTCTTTCTCTTTTGATTCTTTTCCCTTTTTCTTTTCTCTGTCTATCTCTCATTCTCTCTGTCTGCTGTCTTGCTTTCTCTCTCAGTTTGTCTGTGTATGCGTCTAACTTTCTCTGTGTTTTTTTTTTATCTTTCTGTCTATCTATCTAATTACCTCTCTCTCTCTCTCTCTCTCTCTCTCTCTCTCTCTCTCTCTCTCTCTCTCTCTCTCTCTCTCTCTCTCTCTCTCTCTCTCTCTCTCTCTCTCTCTCTCTCTCTCTCTCTCACTCACTATGTATGTGTGTGTATATATATATGTGTGTGTATGTGTGTGTGTGTGTGTGTGTGTGCGTGTGTGTGTGTATGTGTGTGTGTGTATCTTCTGTGCTTTCCGTGTTTCTTCTTCTCTCTCCGGTTATTTCTTCTCCGTCTATACCTTTTTCTTCACGATTTTCTTCCTCCTTCTTTTCTTCTTCTCCTCCTCTTCCTCGTTTACACTACTTAATTCTCTGCTCTCAAGACCTTTCTCGTGGCGTCCGCTCTGTTCTCTCACCTTGAAGTCAGAATGCAAACATTTCCATTCACTTCTCCCCTCCCCTCAGCCTGTTTTCCCCTTTTTTCCTTCTCCTTCACCTTCTCCTTCCCTCCTCGTCGCCCCTCCCTCTTTACGCTCCCTCCCTTCCCTCGTTCTCTCTCCCCCCTCCTCCTTTCCTCGTTCGCCCTCTTCCCCTTCCTCCCTTCACCATTCTCCTCTCCCCCCTCCCCTCCCTTCCCTCACGTGCCCGCCCCCTCCCCCCCTCCCCACTCTATTTTCTTTACCTTCCCTCCCAGTCTTTTCTTCATTCCTCCCCATTTTTCCCTTCTCTTTTATCTGATTTTCCCCCTTCAGTCGTTACTTCCACCTTATCTTTCCTTCCCTTTCCCCTCTGTTCCCTCTTTTCCTCTTCTACCGACTCCAAATCCTTCTTTTTTCCACCTCTTCCACTCTCTCTCTCTTCACCTTTTCCACTTTCTCTCTTTTCCACATTTTCCCCCTTCATTTCCTCCCATCCCTCGTCCTCCATTTTCTACTTCTCTTACCATCCTCTACACCTTTTTTTCTTCTACCTTTCACTAATCATATATTTACTTTCTTATCCCTACTTATATACATAACGCCTTACACACAAGACAAACAATAATAAACAATAATGATAAACAAACAAAAAAAACAATAATAATACAAACAAAAATAAACAATAATAAGACAAACGAAAATAAACAAAATTAAACAATTTTAAACAAAATAAACAAAAATAAGACAAACAAAAATAAACAATAACAAACAAAAATAAACAAAAATAAAAAAGCAAACCAAAGCAAACAAACTGCAACTAACCACAACATTTAAGGTTTTTCCCGAAATGGTTTTACACTTACACACGTCGAGGAAGACTCGGCCACCACGCGCCCCGCATCCACACCAGAGCTTCCAGGCGACTGTGTTTTAGAAATGCACCAAAGATCGACTTCAGGGAGAGAACAAAAGAGGTTTCAGGG
>NC_091549.1:2508394-2510894 GCF_042767895.1 Penaeus vannamei
AAGAAAATGATTCTAGCAGTTAGATTGCGAAAGACCTGCTGAGTCTGTACGAATCCTGACTTTCTAAAGACTGACCACTTGTATCAATCTCATACTGATTGTGATTTAAGGAATGTGAGGAACTTGAACACGTTCGATTGAGAAAACTATATAAAAAAGGTAACTGGGACACTTTTTCTTTAAAGACGATATAGCATCAAAAAGCATAAACCTTGTCACTGGCATTATGGAATTATTATTCATTCTCATTCATATCTCTTATACATGAGAGCCATACAGGCGGAGCATATGCTTTGGAATCACCAAGAGGGGGAGACTGAAGCATTCGTCGAGGAGAGCCTAAGAGTCGAATCTCAGCATATGGAAAGGAAACTCCAGTAAGATGCTCCCCCCCCCCCTCCGCCCCATCCCCTCAGAAGGAACGTACGAGTATACAAAGAGCAGATAATGCACTCCTGTGAGACGCACACGAATCCGGGTCTTGGCGAGTTGAGAGTACTTTGAGCAGTTCTTTCCAAGTGAGCCTTCTGCTGAGTCGACCCCTTATTAGGCTAAGGGAAACAAAGGCAAAAAAGTGGGAAATGTAGCTCTTACCCGCGGCATGACTTAGACCCTGACAGCTCCAGTCCAAACCATTTTGTTTAAGTCGCACCAAAGCATCGTCTGGAAAAGGGGAACAGCCTCAGACGGAACTGCAGGGAATGGCTCAAGCTGTTTCTGACAAGGAATCAAGGCCGTCGTGAGCCATTCATTTGATATCGAAGCGTTGTCTTCGTCAGGCCCATTTCACAGCCGAGGAATCGATCCCTGATTACCTCTTTGTGTTCCATATCCTCGAGCAACTTGGGACTTAACTTGACTCAGGCATTTGACTCTGCGTTGTCGGACTCTTGGGGAGATTCTACGACTCAGTGGACTCTTGGGGAGATTCTACGACTCAGTGGAATTAGATGAAGCATTGCTAACTTGACTTTATCCTTCCTGCAGCATATTCGAAGTATGTAGTGTCCTCTGTCTTTCTCGTAGGAGTTCGCGACCTTTCAGTGGACTCGGGTACGTGTGCGTGAGTGAAGGCGTACAGATATATATACAAAGGACGTGAGAAACCCAAAATTAACCCCTTTCCCCTTAATAAAAGAAAAAAAAAGAAAAGAATGATAATAAGAAGAAAGAAAAAAAAAAACTACGTCGGCCAAAGCGCCCGCTAGGCCCCGGATTAAGTCTCCCGATCCCCTGACACGCCGGAGCCGTTCGCGCAAGAGATATCCGGCGTCATGTGCGAATCTACGATGCAAAAACGACTCCGCCTCCAACATGGCGGACGACGCGATCCCACGTGCTCTCACGGTCTTGTGAATAGAAATGCTTCATTAAGCGACGGGGATCCAGTCCTGGCGGTCGTTTTTATCCCGGCTCGATCGAACACCCACGGCGGGCTCCGCGCGAGAAGGGCTCAAGGAACTCCTTAGCTTAAGTGAGCAAGATTCCACAGGGAAGATTCTCTCTTAGTCTCTCTCTCTCTCTCTCTCTCTCTCTCTCTGTCTCTCTCTCTCTCTCTCTCGCTCTCTCTTTGGATTTTCATTTGTTTTTCACTTTCTTTCTTTCTCCATATCTGCTATTCCCTTATGTGCTATTTATTCTGTCTCTCTGTCTCTCCCTCGCACCCCCCTTTCTCTCTCTCTCTGTCTCTCTCTCTCTCTTTTCTCTCTCTCTCTCTCTCTCTCTCTCTCTCTCTCTCTCTCTCTCTCTCCATCCATCCCTCGCTCCCTCCCTTTCCCTCTCTTTCTCTCCCTCCCTCCCTCTCTCTCTCTCCCTCCTTCTACCTCTCTCTACCTCTCTCTGCCTCTCTCTCCCTCTCCCTCTCTCTTTCTCGCCTCCTCCTCCCCTTTCCTGTTTTCCTCTTTTTCTCTCCTGCCTTCTATCTTCCCCTTTATGTTCCTCCCGAATTTTTAGGAAAAGTACACTAATACGACCAATATGTTCTATTCAGCGGAAGAAGAAAATCCCAACTGAATGGACGCTCCATGGACCAATTTCATTCGACAGATAAATCCTATTGTAAGCAAAATATCGCTCTCTTTCTCTCTCTCTCTCTCTCCGTCTCTCTCTCTCTCTCTCTTTCTCTGTCTGTCTCTCTGTCTCTCTGTCTCTGTCTCTCTGTCTCTGTCTCTCTGTCTCTCTCTCTCTCTCTCTCTCTCTCTCTCTCTCTCTCTCTCTCTCTCTCTCTCTATATATATATATATATATATATATATATATATATATATATATATATATATATATATATATATATATCACTCACTCTCTCTATCTTTCTCTCTCCTTCTTCTTCTGGATGCAACAAAACCCTTATACATTCATGAGCAGTTCCCTTAATCGAACAGCCTCCAAAATATCAGATTTTAATAAGAGATAGAATGAATGACGAAAATGTGCATTGCAATCTTATTGTGTTACTAAGCAAGAAAATTACAGGGTCAAAAAATCGTGTGCATAACCA
>NC_091549.1:2523394-2528394 GCF_042767895.1 Penaeus vannamei
GATATTCATAAAATCCATTTTTTTTTATATCGTGTGACATTGCATTCAGGCAAACAAAAAGACAGGGCTGGAATTTATGCATGACTGTGGTTGTGAATCTTGGTATGTGCAGCATTAATCTTTATTTCACATTCCAGTATGAATTCGTGATAGCAAGAGTTTATGGAAAATATTCGATGAGCAGTAATTTCAGATACGTGTAATGGTCTGCTGAAAGTCATACGTGATAAATTCAAAGTCAAAATGAGCGGTAATTTATTTTAAAGCCATAAGTAATAGCCAGTCTAAATGGAAATATATTTAGTCTTCAAGAAATAGTCCACTTAAACTGGTACACTTAACAAAAGTCTATTTAAAGTAACATGAAAGAGATTCCACTTAAGGTTATTTCGCTTAAACTGTGGAAGCTAAACTTGTATGTATATATGTATATTCATTAGCAACCCTCACAAAGAAGTACTTTAAAGGAAACACTTAAAGAAGTGAGAATCAAAAGTGTGGAAGGATTTACGTAACAAGCGTTAATAAACTTTTATTTTATTTAAGGAAGGGAAAAGATAAATCGATACGAGAATGGACACTTAAATAATAGCAATTATAATAGAGATATTAATGTTGAGAAATGCATTCATGTAAAGTGATTTAATTCAAGATTTGCCGCAAAAAAATGATGATGTAGAAGTAATAGATAAAAAAAGATAACATTAACATCCATCCGAGTCCTCATCCGTTGACGGAAATGCAAAATACCCCCTCCTTTCCCCTCTCCCCCCTCCCCCCCTCTCCCCCCTCCCTCCTCCCCCCCCCCCCACTCACTCCCGATCAATGCCGGCCAATCAGCTCCTCCTTGACACCTAATCACCAGCAGCCTACAAGCCTTCCCAACTTCCCCACACTTCCTCACTCCCCTCCCCTTCCCCGCCCCTCACCCCCTCCTCTAGCGCCCCAGCCCCTTCGCTCACACACTTCCAACTTCCCTTTCTCCAACACTCTCTTTACCTTAGCACTGTCCAACGCCCACACGCCCACACGTCTCCTGCTTCCTCTCCACAGACTTTATCACTTACCCTTCCCCTCACCTTTCCCCCTCTTCCCCGTCCTGTTCGCAGTTCCAACTTCCCTCCAGTCCCTCTCTTCCTAAAGGCCCCTTTCCCCTCCCTTCTATTTTCCTCCCTTAGATCCTCCTCCCTTATCCCCCTCCCCTCGTTAATAGGCAAAGATACACATAGTTCTTATTTGTCCTTAATTTCCATTCACTCCCCTCCCCCTTTCCCTTATCCCCCCCTTACCCCCCCCTAATAAACCACCTAACCCTTTTCCTTCCTCTCCAGTAACCCTCCCTCCCCCCTCCTCCCCCCCCCCCTCCACTCTCACCCCATCTTAGCCGAGTCCTTGTCCTTCTTTCGCTTCCTTCAACCCCTCCCCCCGCCCCCCACGCCCCCCTCCTCTCCTCCTCTCCCAGAAGGACTCCGAAGGAACGCGATGACTACGTAAGGAAGGACTTCATCAGGGGAGAGGAGGTTGGGGGGAGAGGGAGAGGGGGAGAGGGGGGATGAGGCTCAAGAAGATTGCGAAAGTCTTTTGGGGGATTCGGTCTCACTGTCATGGGCAAGGAGGGGTGCGGATGGGGAGGAGGAGGGGGGGAGGGAAGGGAGCGAAGAGGCAAAGGAATGGAGAGAAGAAAGAAAGAAAGAGGAATGAGAGGAGTGAAAAGGATGGGGAGGAAAGGGAAAGAAAGAGAAAGGAGAGAAGGGGTGAAAGGGAAGGGGTGTGGATGGGGAGGAGGGGAGGGGAGGGAGCGAAGAGGCAAAGGAATGGGAGAGAAGAGAGAAAGAAAGAGAAAGGAGAGAAGGGGTGAAAGAGAAGGGGTGCGGATGGGGAGGGGAGGGAAGGGAGCGAAGAGGCAAAGAAATGGGAGCGAGTGAAGAAAGAAAGAAAAGGAAAAGGAGAGGAGTGAAAGGAAATGGGTACGGATGGGGGTGGGGAGGAAAGAAAGGCGAAAAGGCAAAGGAATGGGAGGGAAGGGAACAAGAAATAAAGGGAAGGGATGAAAGCGAAGGGGAAGAAAGGGAGAGAGCGAAGAGGCAAAGGAATGAGATGGACGGAAGAGAGATAGAAAGGGAAAGGAGAGTAGGGATGAAAGGGATAGAGAGGAAAAAGAGAGAGAGAGGGAGCAAAGTAAAGAGAAGGACAAAAAAGAAAGAGAGAGAGAGAGAGAAAAAAAAAGAAAATGAAAGGAGAGAGATGGAACGAAAATGAGAAAAGACGAAAGCCGAAAGGACCGAAAAGAGATCGCAGAAACAAACGAAAAGAATCAACGAAAGAGAGAGAGAAAAAAAAAGAACCGCAGAAAGAGAGAGAAAGGAATCGAAGCTGAGGGTTGGAAAAGGAAGGAGACGAGGAGACCGAGACGAAAGAGAGGGGGGGAGAAAGGGAGAGAGAAAGGCGAGGGGGCTGTTTGTTTGTCCACGTGTCTTAGCGAGACCCCAATCGGACCTCGGTCGATAATTGGCTTGCATACACCGCCGGCCGATTAAGAAACCTATTTTCTTCCCCAACCGACCGAGAAAAGAAACCCCCGTGCCCCGAAATTACTAAATATACATATATTTTTTTCTTTCTCTCACTCGAAATGACTGAATATACATTTTGTTTTTCTAGAAATGAGTAAATATACATTTTTTTTACTCGAAATGACTAAATATAATTTTTTTTTACTCGAAATAACTAAATATACATTTTGTTTTTCTCGAAATGACTAAATATACATTTTTTTTACTCGAAATAACTAAATATAATTTTTTTTCTCGAAATGACTAAATTACATTTCTTTATTCTCGAAATGACTACATATACACGCATTTTTTTCTGGAAATGACTAAATAGATATAAACAATGTGTTTTTTTCTTTCTTTTTCCTTTTTCTGTTTTATCTCTTCCATTTTTCCTTTTTCTTTCTTTCTTTCTTTCTTTCTTTTTTTTCTCTTCCTTCTCTTATTTATCTATTCATCTATTTTTCTTCTTCTTCTTGACGTGATTACTGACTAAATATACATACATTGTGTTTTTTTCTTTTCCTTTTTCTGTTTTATCTCTTCCTATTTTCCTTTTTCTTTCTCTCTTTTTTTCTTTTCCTTCTTTTATTCATCTATTCATCTTTTTTCTTCTTCTTCTTCTTGACGTGATTACTGACTAAATATACATACATTGTGTTTTTTTCTTTTCCTTTTTCTGTTTTATCTCTTCCCTTTTTTCGTTTTTTTTTCTTTCTTTCTTTTTTTTCTTTTCCTTCTTTTATTCATCTATTTATCTTTTCTTCTTCTTCTTCTTGACGTGATTACTTTTTATCGTTCCTTTTTCTGCTTTATCTCTTCCTATTTTTCTTTTTCCTTCTTTCTTTTTTTCTTTTCCTTCTTTTATTTCTCTTTTTTCTTATTGACGTGATTACTTTTCTCCGTAAAACCAATTAGTCAGAATAAACAACTCGACGGATGACGTAATGAGCAGTCGCACTCGCCCTTTCCACGTTACGACTGAGCCGGTTTGGTCTTACGTAAGCACGAAAGGTAATCGATGAATTACTTGGGTCTTACTTAGAGATCAATATCCTCTTCCATCCCCCTTTCCCTCCCCAAACACCCCCCAACACCCCCCATTTCCTCACCAAAACACCCCTCTCTCTCCAAATATCTCCCAACTTTCTTCGTCTCAGAATCCTGTCTCTCTCTTTCCTAACATCTCAAACATCTCCCTTTTCTTTCTCTCTTCCTATTCCTGCTTTCCCGTCCTTCAAGATCCCAAACACTTCCCCTCCTCCCCTCTCAATCCCCCAACATTCCAAACACCCCCTCCCCTCCCCTTCCATTCCTCTTCACCCCTTCTCCCAACATCCCAACCCCCCTCCTCCCCTCTCATTCCCTCTTCCCCTAACCCAGCATCAAAACACCCTACCCCCCACCTCCTCCCCTCCTATTCCCTCTTCTCCGCCCCCCCCCAGATCCAAAACGCCCTCCCCCCTCCTCCCCTCCCATTCCCTCTTCCCCCTCCACCCAACATCCCAAACAACCGCCCCACCCCCTCCTCTTCTTCCATTCCCCCTCCCCCAACATCCCAACCCCCCTTCCTCCCCTCTCATCCCCCCTCCCCTAAGATCCCCAAACAACCCCCCCCCCCCTCATCCCTACCCTCCTCCCAAATCTCTATCGCCACAACAGGAATACCGGGGACGGAGAAGGAAAGAGGAAAGGGAAGAGGAAGAGGAAGAGGAAGAGGAAGAGGAAGGGTAGATTGGAGAAGCGACAGGAAGAAGAGCGGACGGTATGGAAGCAGGGAGAGAGAGAGAAAGAAGAAGAATTTCGCTGAGATGATGGAGATAATGGCCAGAACGAAGAAAGAGGGAGTTGATGGGGCGAAGAAAGGAGATAGGAGAGGTTAAGAGGCCTACGTCACTAAGAAGAGGAGGAGGATAAGGATGGCGTTGCTAGTCTATTTCTCTGTCTCTTTCTCTTTCCTTTCTCTGTTATTATGCTGTTTTTTTTCATTCCTTCTTTCTCTCTCCTTTTATTAACTATCTTTGTTTCTCTATGTCTACTTTCTCTCTGTGTCTCTCTGTCTGTTTGTCTCTCTTTCTCTCTTTCTTTCTTTCTTTCTTTCTCTCTCTCTCTCTCTCTCTCTCTCTCTCTCTCTCTCTCTCTCTCTCTCTCTCTCTCTCTCTCTCTCTCTCTCTCTATCTATCTATCTATCTATCTATCTATCTCATTTCCTCTTATTTTCTCTTTCTCCACTCATAGAGACAGAGAAAGATGAACAAAACAGGATAAATAACAAACTAAGTATAAGTAGGAAAGCGAGAGAAAGATATAGAAAATAGGAATATAAGGAATGTCGATAATGGATACGTCGAAAGAAGAAACGGTAACAGGAAGAGACCGAGAGAAATGAAAGGGACGAAGAGAAAAGAAACGGAAAGATGAAACAGAGAAAATGCGATAAGAATAGCA
>NC_091549.1:2545894-2558394 GCF_042767895.1 Penaeus vannamei
TGCCGCAATACATGAAGGGGTAAATCTAAGACAAAGAAGCTGACAAGCACAAATACAAACATACATGAAGACAAGCAGCAAAAAGAACTGTATACGCTGTATGCTCTCATAGACATGCAGACATACATAGACATAGACATAATAAAAAGAAGTTCATCATTTCTATCACATGATGATAACAGCAATACTAGTGATGATAATGAAAATAATGATAATGATTATAATGGTAAGGACGTTCATGATGATAACAATAAAAGTAATAATGCTGATTAAAATACTGATGATAATGATGATAATTAAGATAATGATAATGATGATATCAATAATGATAACAATAATAATGACAATAAATATAACATTGATAACAATAATGATAGTAATAATAAAGGTAATAATGATGATTACACTATCAATAATGACAATACTAACAATGGTAACTGTAACAACAATAAGAATGACAATCATGATGATGATGATAACAATAATGATAATGATAATGATAATAATAATGATAACGATAATAATGATGGTGTTGATAATTGGACGAGGAAGAACAACAACAACAATGAGGACAATAAATGCAAAAATGATAATGATGATAGGGATAATGACAGTATGATAGCGATCTATTGATAATAAAATTACTTCACAAACCTTTCCTTCGAGAGTTCGATGTGTGTAGCAACGAATTCTAAAAATGGAAACGAGTGTTCCAGTGTTCTGAAAGAGGGAAATGTCAAAATATTTTTTTTTTTTTTTTTTTTCGCGAGAGACGAAAGGAAATTAGCAGATGTCTTGAAAACCTTCGGAAATCATAAATTTGAAACTATATCGACACCTCAATGTTGGTTTCATGTTATCGATAAGATGTTTTTCTATCTTTATCTTGTATTAGGAGACCTTCTTACGCCTTCTAAAAAGAAAAAGAAAAGAAAATAAAAGGACAAAGACCCTTCTTTAACGAAGCTTTCTGTAGCAACTAAACTTATTTTCTCTTAATCATTTTTCCTTTATTTTGTATTTCTGAGAAGGTAAAACAAAATAGCAGGAACAGGGGAAGTAACATTCGCCTCTTGGAAATATTACTTCGAATTACTTCTTCTTCTTAAGGAAAATTTAACTCGACTCACAGAAATAAAGCAAAAATCTCCCAATGCTCTGAGGAGTAATTCCAGTATGATAACATGCAGTGAAAGGGGATCCGGTCTGTAACTAGAGACTTGGGTATTAAGATGTAAAGTGCTGCAGATTGCGGATGCTACTGACGGCGACTATCAGGCGATTTATGTAAATGTGCATCTCTCTTTGTGATTATGGGCATGCGTACACCTCCTCTCTCTTTCTCTTTATTTCTTTCTCTCTCTCTTTCTTTCTTACTTTCTTTCTTTTTCTTTCTTTTTTTTTTTCTCTCTCTCTTTCTTTACTTTCTTTTCGGTTTTCTTTCTTTTTTCTTTCTCTCTCTCTCTCTCTCTCTCTCTCTCCCTCCCTCTCTCTTTCTCTCTCTCTCTCTCTCTCTCTCTCCCTCTCTCTCTCTCTCTCGCTCTCTCTCTCTCTCTCTCTCTCTCTCTCTCTCTCTCTCTCTCTCTCTCTCTTCTCTCTCTTTCGTTCCAACTTCTCTCTCTCTCTCTTTCTTTCTTTCTTTCTCTCTCTTTGTTTCTTTCTTTCATTCTTTTCTTTTCTTTCTTTCTTTCTTCTTCTTTCTCTCTCTCTCTCTCTCTCTCTCTCTCTCTCTCTCTCTCTCTCTCTCTATATATATATATATATATATATATATATATATATATATATATATATATATATATATATATATATATATATATATATATCAGGCTGTTTCTCTTCATATACGTACATGTATGTAAGTATGTATATATGTATACCTACTGTATAAAGAGAAAGGAATACAGAAACCCAAGACTAACAAAGATAAGACTTAGAGAGAGAATATAGAAACCCAAGACTAACAAAGATAAGACTTAGGATCTTCGCCATAACCGCGTGAGACAGAGTTGCTTCCGAACCGTTTCCATTCGCGTCCGTTTGGAAACAGCAGCCGACGTTACTGTAGGGCTTCCATTATGTCGTTAGCGCAGGAAGATTGCGTTACGCGAAGAGCAGCTTCTCTCGAGAGGGAAATATGAAGTGTTTACCTCAACGGAGTTACGTATGAAAGGGTTATTAAAGGAGGGATTCTCGCTGTGTGGACTGTAACCCCGTGTGGCTAAGCTGATTGGGAATATTTTGCATTGCAGGTCTTATAGATGTTGCTTTCGCTTACGTGTAGGGGTAATGTAGTGAGACTTAGCTATCCCCTCTTTGATTCATGTATATGTTGAGACACAGATAGATAGATAGATGTGTGTGTGTGTGTGTGTGTGTGTGTGTGTGTGTGTGTGTGTGTGTGCGCGCGTGTGTGTGTGTACGTGTGTGTGTGTGCGTGTTTGTGTGTGTGTGTTTGCGTGTGTGTGTGTCTGTGTGCCTGTGTGTGTGTGTGTGTGTGTGTTGTATATGTGTATGTGTGTGTGTGTGGTTTATATATTTGTGTACGTGTGTGTGTGTGTGTGTGTGTGTGTGTGTGTGTTTGTGTGTATGTGTGTTGTATATGTGTATGTGTGTGTGCGGTTTATATATTTGTGTACGTGTGTGTGTGTGTGTGCTTGCGTGTGTTCATATACAGCGGAAGTATATATTTAAGAAACACAAGTCACAGTATCTTATCGGGAAATCACTCCTCTATACCCCAAACAGCGCCAATGAAAGGTTTACTACGTTCTAAAATGAAGTTAAACAATATTGAGAGCGACCCCAACGCAATAATCATACGACAGCACTTCTGTTGCCTTTGAAATATTAGTCAGGATGCAGAACATTCGCAATTATTGGTATTAGGGATATATTGCTTTCAGTTTAATAACTGGTCCTGGTAAATCAAATTTATGCAATGAACGCAGCAATGTTTTATATATATTCTATTATTTTTGAAGGCATATGGTTTGTGTGTTTTGGACCGTATGTGCGTGTCTTTCCAACCATTCTGATAAAAAGGCGGAATATTAACTTTGGTAACAAATGAATAGGTCAAGTGAGATAAATTTGCATGGTTTTAGAACATGAAATCTTTGATCATAACAATGAAATACAAAGAGGAAATGATAAACAGATAAGTATACTTTGATTGATATTTGAATGGGTAAGATAGATAGATAGAGTGCATATATGAATAACAGAAGATATACACTTATATACAATAAACATAAAAATAGATAACTAGCAAAGTAAAAAAAAAATAAAAATAAAAATGAAAAATAAAAGAAATTTAAAAGAATTTTAAAAAATGGTGTATAGCGGTTCTAAGGTGTTATAAAAAAGTCCCTCTACCCCCCCCCCCCGTCCTCTTTTCCACAAACCTCCCCTCTCCTTTCACTAAGGCAGTTTTAAGGGTTTCATGTCAGGGACGTAACACCTTCCCGACACGAACCGGTAACAAAAGGAAACAAAAACCGAGGTCGTTTAACTCTGAAAGATTACGTCTTTACAGTACCACATTTGTATGCTAATTAAGTGCATTTTGCTCCGGCTAAGATGTTTTGTGTATCGTTGGCCCTGTTTCTTTTCTTTTCTTTTTCTCTCAGTCCTTTCTCTAAATAAGGTTTAGAATTCTGTTCCTCTTTTTTGCTATCTTTTCCCTAATGTGAATCTTTCCAGCACATAATTGAATTCAGTTTCCTTTTTTTTCTTTTTTTTCTTTTTTACTTTCTAAATGGCTTTTTCAGTTTTTTTTTTTTTTTTTTTTTTCTTTTTTTAGGAATCTGGCGAGATTGTATAGGACTATCACAGTCTACGGAGTTTTCCCGCCGTGTTTCACTTTATGACGTCTGATCTTATCTTTTCTTTTCTTTTCTTCTTTTTTTTACTTGCTTGTTTATCCTATCTCTCTTTTGTTAGTTTTTGTTTGTTTGTTTATAATCTCTTTTATGAAGCGTGCTTGTTTAAGTCAGTGGCGAGAAGAATTCAATTTGTTATTGTTGTTATATGTCAAGGAAACAAGTCTTTTTTATTTTCTGGTATTTATATAGCTCCTACGCCTAGAAATCCAGCAAAGTAAGGTCAGTTGAGGTCATCTTTGCTTCGCAGTCCAGGTTCAACTCACTAAAGATATGTTTTGACATTAGCGACAGTGTTTTGCAAAATTTCAAAATTCCATCAGTGCTTACTTATGGTTATGGCAGGAGCATTTACATAATTAGTAATTAGTTGCAAATTTGCATAAATGCTTGAAAATTAGGGCATGGGGGGGGGGCGAGAGAGAGAGGCCCTTGGAGTCTCGAGTGCCATCTTCCTCCCGAGGGCTTTCTTGACGGCTAAGACGATTGGTCTCGCACACACACGTTCACACACACTTCCGTACATGGAAGGTTATATACGCGCACATGCATACATACATCCCTAACTCATATATATCACCAATATACATACATACACACGGATGCAAAGAAACCCACTCACACAAACACACACGTGCAAACACCCACACGCACACGCACACACACACAAGTACACACACATTCACACATGCACACACACACACACACACACACACACTCACTCACACACACAGACGCACACACACGCACACACACATCGTGGTTACTAGCATTACCCACACTCCCTCTCCTTACTCCCCAAGGTTAACAGCGCAAACATTTTCAGTGACACCCTTTCCAACACTTTTCCCGTGTCAGGCAAAGATGGGGAAAGTTTAGCTCATGGATGCAAGTCATTTTCCCATGAGCCTGCATGGCTTGTATATCCGTGGGAGGTTGGGGAAGGGGGGGGGTTAGGGCGTGGGGAGTGGGGGGAGGGGGAGGGAAAACTGGTTGAGGGTAAGGGGAGGGGGGTGAGGTAAGGAAGAGGGGTTGGGGTGTGGGTAGGGATGAGGAGGAGGTGAGGGAGAGGGGGAGAGGGGAGGGAGGGAGGGAGGAGGGTGTCCGTGAGTTGGGAAAGGCCAGGGAGGGGGGTAGGGTAGGGGAGAGGACAGGGGGGGGGGAAGTGCTCGGGAGGTGTGATGGGGGAGGTGGGGAGGGGGGGAGGGGGCTGGGACCGGATAGTTGCATGGCGCCAGGAAATTGGCTTGTAAATGACACAGACTTTTGGGAATTTCGCTTTATGTTAATCGACTTTATTACATATGATATCAAATTTTAATTCTATAGAGTTTATACAAACGAGTATCTTGGTTAAAACCTCGAATGTTAAATCTGTGTGCACCTCCGCTGTGTACGTACTTATAAGAGAAACGTCCATTATGCTGTGTATGTATGTATGAGTTTATAAGTAAATATGCAGGCGTATTTACATGTATATAATGCTATTAATATGTATTCTTGCTTATGCAAATGTGCTTACAGGATATATGCAAAAGGTTATACGTATGTTTAAGGAAGTGAGATTCGTATAAGAATATGTTTATTCACTAGAAAGGAGTGTTTAATAAGCAATAGACAGACCATGTATTAATGTACAAATAAGCAAGCAGTATAATCTAGTAACTAAATGAGCGATATATTTACCGTAGATTTTTTGGTGAGTATGAGATAGACAGATCACATACACGGTGTTCATTAACAGATAGACAAACAGACTATCAAACGTCACTGAACGATAGATATACTGCTAATTAGGGTGTAAGTGAGCGACAGATGGTTCCCAGAAAAAGAGTGAGTATTGGCAAACATTTTGATAAAGAGAGAGGGAGAGAGAGAGAGAGAGAGAGAGAGAGAGAGAGAGAGAGAGAGAGAGAGAGAGAGAGAGAGAGAAAGAGACAGAGAGAGGAGGTAGAGAGGGAGAGAAAGAGAGAGAAAACGAGAAATAGACAGAGAGACAGAGAGAGAGAAGAGAGACATAGAGAGAGCGAGATACATAGAGGGACACAGAGAAAAAAAGAGACAGAGAGAGAAACATAAACAGACAGAGACAGAGAGAAGAGAAAAAGAGAAAGAGAGAAAGAAAAAAAAACAGAGAAAGAGAGAAAGAGATAGAGAGGAAGAGGAATGCGATTGATTGCCAAAGCGATGCCGGCGTCATGTATTATGCATGTGGCGTTTAGGTTCTTATTATTCCGATGAAACGTTGTTGCGAAGAATGATTTGCGGGCGGCGCTGTTGATGGGCAGGATAGATGATGGGTGGAGCGGGTGGGGTGATGGGTGGGCGGGTGGGGTGATGGGTGGGCGGGTTGGAGGATGGGTGGGCGGGATGGGCCAGTGGGTGGGCGGGTGGGGTGATGGTGGGCGGCCGGAGCGAATGCAGGTTGGGCGGGATAGATGATGGGTGGGCGGGTGGGCAGTTAGGTGGTAATGGATGTGGGTGGGCGGGTTGGAGGATGGGTGGGCGGATTGGGTGAAGTGTGGATGTGGGTGGGCAGGGTTTGGAGGATGGGTGGGCGGGTTGGAGGATGGGTGGATGTTGGGTGGGTGGTTTGAGGGATGGGGGCGGTCTGGGCGATGGGTGGGCGGGATAGATGATGGGTGGGTGGGTTGGGTGATGGGTGGGCAGGTTGGGTGATGGGTGGGCGGAGTGGGAATTGATGGGTGGGCGGGTGGGGTGATGGGTGGGTGGGTTGGGTGATGGGCGGCCGGAGCGAATGCAGGTTGGGCGGGATAGATGATGGGTGGGCGGGTTGGAGGATGGGTGGGCGGGTTGGGGGATGGGTGGGCGGGTTGGAGGATGGGTGGGCGGGTTGGAGGATGGGTGGGCAGGATAGAGATGATGGGTGGGCGGGTTGGAGGATGGGCGGCCGGAGCGAATGCAGGTTGGGCGGGATAGATGATGGGTGGGGTGGGCGGGTTGGAGGATGGGTGGGCGGGTTGGGTGAAGAGTGGATGTGGGTGGGCGGGTTGGAGGATGGGTGGGCGGGTTGGAGGATGGGTGGATGTGGGTGGGTGGTTTGAGGGATGGGGGCGGTCTGGGCGATGGGTGGGCGGGATAGATGATGGGTGGGTGGGTTGGGTGATGGGTGGGCGGGTTGTTTGATGGGTGGGCGGGTGGGGTGATGGGTGGGCGGGTGGGGTGATGGGTGGGCGGGTTGGAGGATGGGCGGCCGGAGCGAATGCAGGTTGGGCGGGATAGATGATGGGTGGGCGGGTTGGGTGATGGGTGGGCGGGTGGTGGATGTGGGTGGGTTGGAGGATGGGTGGATGGTCTGGGTGAAGTGTGGATGTGGGTGGGTGGTTTGAGGGATGGGTGGGCGGGATGGGTGATGGGTGGGCGGGATAGATCATGGCTGGGCGGGTTGGGTGAAGTGTGGGTGTGGGTGGGTGGTTTGGGTGATGGGTGAATGGTTTGGAGGTAAGGTGGGCGGGTAAGAGGCACTGTGGGTAAGGCTGTAGGCAGGCTGGGCGGGTTGCACGATGGGTGGGTTGCGTGGAGTGTTGTATTAGGGATGGGCGGGGTTGAGGCAGTATGGGTGAAGTTGGGGGTAGGGTGAGCGGGGTTGAAGGCAAGGCGGGCAAGTTGGATGAAGTGTGGGTGGGGATGAGGAAGAGTGGGCGGGTTAGATACAGGGCAAGCATCTAACATTACAAAATGTATCCTGGCTGTAGATGGGTGGGTTAGATAAAGGGTGGGTGGATTGGACATAAGATGCAGGTTGAACAGAAGGTGGGCGGCTTATATGCATAATGGGCGTGGTTGATGTAAGATAGACAGGATTACTCCTTGACCGGTAGATTTGATGCCAACCTACCCACCCTCACTTCAATACCGCCCACCCTAGGTCAAGTGCCAGGAAACAAGGCCATGCGGGCGGGGGTGGCGCCAAATGGGGGGCGGGATTTATAGAGGTGGGTGTGGTAAGGGAAAAGTAGGCGGGGTTTACGCAAGGTGGAATGACTGGAGACAGAGAAAGAGAGAGAAACCAAGATAAAGAGAGAGAAACCAAGAAAGATAAAGAGAGAGAGAAAAAAAAGACAAGAGAGAGACAGAGAAAGCAAGAGAGAGACAGAGAAAGAGATTAGATAAATAGATATTAGAAGGGTGGACTTCGGGAAAGAAGATGTGGTTGTACTTATAGTGGGCGGTGTCTAAAATTGTGTGAAGAGAGAAAGAAGGATAAAGAATGGTAAAGAAATAGGAAGAGAGAACAGCAGATACAGAGATGGGGTCACAGATAGCATGAGACATTCAGACAAGTAGATAGATAGATAGATAGATAGAGAGCGAGCGAGCAAGCCACAGCAAGCAAGCGAGAGAGAGAGAGAGAGAGAGAGAGAGAGAGAGAGAGAGAGAGAGAGAGAGAGAGAGAGAGAGAGAGAGAGAGAGAGAGAGAGAGAGAGAGAGAGAGAGGGAGAGAGAGAGAGAGAGAGGAAAGAGAGAAACAGACAGACAGGTAGACAGACAGAGATGAAGAGTGAGAGAAAGAGAGAGAGAGAGAGATTCAGACAGACAGAAATGAAAAGAGAGAGAGAGAGAGAGAAACAGAAAGACAGGCAGACAGACAGAGATGAAGAGAAAAAGGAATTAAGAGGCATACAGCTATACCAACATAAAAACATTGTGACAGCTTTCAAAAAAACGTCTTAGATGCATAGATAATAATCATTGCAATTCTATTTAACTAGGTTCGTTTCAAACGGTAAAGGAACATGAATAACACTCACACGAAATATCAATTAATTTCCAGAAACAGCGCAAAAAAAAATCTACAGCCAGGATACATTTTGCAATATCAGATACAAATTTTATTCATCACTTTCATGAGGATTAAGATTTTTTTCATATCAGATCCAGCGTTAGAATTTTGTTTTATTTCAAAATATGACTTAGCAAAGACTGAGATTAAGTGATTTTTTTGTGATTTTATCAATTATCATTATTAAATCCATCACTCAAGCTCGAAGATCTAAATATAGTGGAGTAAAATCTAGTGATAATACATACTTACTGTCATTTTAAACTACAATATGATATATGTTATGCATGTGTGTATACCTGCGTACACACGGGACTCTACCCCTGTGTGTGTGATTGTGTGTGTCAATGTGTTTGTTTTCGTACTCATTTTTATCTGTTTTATCTGCTTATAATAACAATGATAACAAGAATGACAATAATAAGAAAAAATAAGAATATGGTTATAGGTAATGAGAGTAAGACTGAAAACATTGATGATAATAATAATGGTTTTGATACTGACAGTGATGATGATAAGAAAAATGATAATGTGATAGTGATGATGATAACAGGGATAATTATAGGGATTATAATAATGATAATGATAATGATAATAGCAATAAAGATGATGATAGCAATTATGATAACAACAACAATTATGATGGTAAGAATAGTAGTAACATTAACAATAATAATGATAACAATAATAATAATAATAATGATAATAATAATAATAATGATAATGATAATAGTAATAATAATAATGATAATAATAATAATTATGGTAATAATAATGGTAATAGTAATAATGATGATAATAATAATAATAATAATAATGATAATAATAGTAATGATAATGATGATAATAATGATAATGCTCATAATAGTAATAATAATTATGATGATGATACCAATGACAATGACGAAGATTATAAGGATAAAAACAATATCAGCAATAATGGTAATCATAATAGTAACAATAAGGATAATAGTAAAAGTAGTAGTAGCAGTTGTAATGATAATGGTAATAATAGTAGTAATAATGATAATAATTATGATGATGATGATGATAATAATAATGATGATAATAATAATAATAATGATAAATGATAATAATGATAATGATAATAATAATGATAATGATGATAATAATAATGATGACGCTAGTAAGAATAATATAATGATTTTAATCATAGTGAAGATAACAATGATAGTGATAACAATAACGATGATAATGTCAATAATCATAAAAATGACAATAATGGTAATAATGATAATAACAGCAATAATGATAATGACGATAATCATAACAATATTATGATAGTGATCAAAATGATAACAAAAATAATGATGATAATAAAATTGATAATGATAATCCTAATAATATCGTATTAACATCAATGATAATGATAATAACAGTAATGAAAATAGCAACACTGATAATGAGAATGAAAATCACATCAAAATTACACACAAGTGACAACAAACAAACATGAACCATCAACCATCAGGCGAAAAGGATCAAAATCATTTGCTCCTTCGTCTCATCCCTCGGCATTAAGTAGACCCCCTATCCCCCCCTCCCCCCCTCCCCCCCTCACCCCCCCTCCCCACCCTTTCGAATTTATGGATCCACTTAGAGATAATTCAATTCAGAGCTTGATATCAGTGGATTTCAGCACTTGACTTGGTATTCTGCTCCACCTCCCCACCCACCCACCAATCACCCACCCACCCCACACCCCACACCCCATCCCCCACCCCCTGCCACTCCGCCACCCCTTCTCCTGGAATCACTCGCTCACTCGCTCACTCGCTCACTCGCTCACTTGTCATCTCCGGGTTTATCGAGTGAATTAAGTAACGTTCAGTGCCAAAGAGAGCAATTGCAGATACCAGGATTTTCGGAGAGTTAAAGTGACGTAGAACCGTATACTGTACTGACTTATGGACGTATCTCCATTTACTCGCGTAAATACGTGTTCATAGGTGCGAACGTACGTACCTAAATATGTACGAAATATGCATATAACTCATATCTTGTGTGTGTGTGAGGCTTTGTGTGTGTGTATGTGTGAGTCGGTATGTGTGTGGCTTTGTGTGTATGTGTGTTTGTGTGTGAATATGTGTGAGTCGGTATGTGTGTGGCTTTGTGTGTATGTGTGTTTGTGTGTGAATATGTGTGTGGCTTTGTGTGTATGTGTATTTGTGTGTATATGTGTGAGTCGGTATGTGTGTGGCTTTTTGTGTATGTGTGTTTGTGTGTATATGTGTGAGTCGGCGTGTGTGTGCGTGTATGTGCAAACACGTAACTAACAAACAGATAGATAGACAGAGAAACACAAATCCGAAAGAACAGACACCGAAGAGCCGAATAAACAGACAGACATTATGCCATTATCTTCCCGAAAGTTCCATTTTTACCCCCATCTCCTCGGTCTATTCTCCACCCAGTTACGAGGGCATTATCAACCTGTTTTTGTTCTCGATGCCTGTATGTGATATCGATGTGATAAAGCGAATACCTAGTATAACAGTCTATTAAAGTGAAAGTGTTGTCTGTGTTATAGAGATGCATTCGAGCCTTAAAAGGTTATAACGCTGTAGTTTGGACCATGTGTCGGGTGTTATCAAGATTACATTCAGTGCAAATGTGCTTCGTAATAATGATGATAACTTGTGCTGATGTACGAACATACTGTTTCAATTTTATCTGTATGTCTATGTATTTCAGAATCTCGGTCCCTCCTCTCTCGCTCTCTTTCTATCTATCTATCTCTTTCTCTCTCTCTCTCTCTCTCTCTCTCTCTCTCTCTCTCTCTCTCTCTCTCTCTCTCTCTCTCTCTCTCTCTCTCTCTCTCTCTCTATCTATCTATCTATTTGTCTATATGTCTGTCAATCTCTCTCTCTCTCTCTCTCTCTCTCTCTCTCTCTCTCTCTCTCTCTCTCTCTCTCTCTCTCTCTCTCTCTCTCTCTCTCTCTCTCTCTCTCTCTCTCTCTCTCTCTCTCTCTCTTTCTCTTCTCTCTCTCTCTCTCTCTCTCTCTCTCTCTCTCTCTCTCTCTCTCTCTCTCTCTCTCTCTCTCTCTCTCTCTCTCTCTGTCGTTCTCTTTCTATATTTTTTCTGTTTTCTTTTTTTTACTTCTCGATTTTTCCTTTTCTTCCCCTCTCCCTTTCTGCCTTTTCCCATGTCTCCCTTGTAATCGCCCTCTGTCTCTCTCTCTTTCTCTCTCTCACATACACACATACCCCCCCCCACCCCCCACCCCCACACACATATTCTAACCTCTAACTCTCCATCCCCTTTCACTCAATCACACACACACAAACACACCCATCCCCCCACCCCCATAACCCCCCACCCCATAACCCCCCATCCCCACACACAACCCCCCACATCCCCACACACAACCCCCACCCACCCCACCCCACCCCCTACACACACGTACTCCCCTAGAAGCCCCCTCCCCCCTCCCCCCCTCCTCGCCCCACAGACACAGCCCAGACCATATCCGCGTCGAAGGTCGAAGGGAAAATAGAGTATCGGGCAAATTTTCTCGGCAAATCCTATTTATCTCGGGGCGTCGCGTCAATCAGAGACAGGGCGTGAGCGAAGCCCGTGATCATTTAATTACGGAGGCGTATGGCTAAAGAGTGAGAGGTCTTGAGCGGTCTCGCAGGACGAAGCAAAGAGGAAAAAAGACCTAGGAAAATGAAAAAAAAGAAATGGATATAAAAAATTATATAGATTATATATAAAAAATAAAAATTATATAAAAAATTATATAGAAATGGAAATTGAAAAAAGAAAATGTATATAAAGCGGGATGTGT
>NC_091549.1:2568394-2573394 GCF_042767895.1 Penaeus vannamei
GGTTGGACGTGCTTGTCTTTTTTTTTTTTTTTTTTTTTTTTGAATTTGCAGACAAGGACGATATTTGAATTATTATCCGTCCGGGTGACAGAAAACTTACAAAACTTACTTATAAACTTGGAAAAAAATAATTTTGATTTTTTTTTTTTTTTTTTTTTGGGGGGGGGGTCTATTCATGATCCACTTTTTTAACGTCAATTTTGCTGTCAAATAAAACATTCATTAGCGTGTGTATGTTTTTTGTTTGTTTGTGTATACGTGTGTCTGTGTGTGTGGCGCTAATCTTTCTCTTTCTCATTTCTTATTCTTCTTTCATCTGAATAAGGTGAATGGAGAGAAAGGAGAAAGGGAAAAAGAGAGAAAGGGAAATGGAAAAGATCAAGAGAGAAAGAGGGAAATTAGACTGTAAGAGAGAAAGAGGGAATAGGAAGAGAAAGAAAGGAAGAAAAGAGAAACAAAGGGAGAAAGGAAGAAAAGAGAGAGATCAGAGGAAAATGGAGAAATGGGAAAAGGAAGGGAAAAGAGAGAAAGAGGAGGAGAGAAAGTAGAGAGAAAGATGGAAAGAGAGGAGGAAAAGAGAAAATGGAGAGAAAGAGGGAGAAGGGGGGAAAGGAAAAGACAAACGAGAAAGTGAGAGAGATGCATAAAGAAAAAGAAAGAAAAAGAGGGAGAAAAGAACATAGATGGAGAGAAGGAAAGACGAAAAAAGAGGGAAAAACAGAAAAGAAGAAACTAAAGATAAATAAAAGAGGAAGAAAAGAGAGAAAGATGAAAGAGAGGAGGAAAGAGAAAATGGAGAGAAAGAGGGAGAAGGGCGAAAGGAAGAGACAAACGAGAAAGTGAGAGATGCATAAAGAAAAAGAAAGAAAGAGGTAGAAAAGAAAATAGATGGATAGAAGGTGAGAAGAGAAAAAGAGGGAAAAACAGAAAAGAAGAAAATAAAGATAAATAAAAAAAGAGAAAGAAAAAAGATAAATAAGGAAGAACCAAAATTTTTAAAAATCTAAAAAAATAAATGAAACAAAATGACCTCAACAAGAACACTCAAAACAGAACACCAAACATCAACCAACAACAACAACAACAACAGCCAAAAAACAGCAAAAGAAACCACGTAAGTTTGCACAGGTCAGGTCCCGATAATCCTCACTTGATGAAGAATCCTGCGGGCACGGAAAAGGATTATTTCCACAGCGCCGACACGAAGGAACTGCTCTGTTATGGGTCCAACGGCCAATTACGCACAGGATATCTCGCTCCTGATGGGGGTTCGAGAGTGATCGGGGGTGGGGGAGAGGGGAGGGAGGTGGAGGGGAGGGAGGTGGTGGAGGGGAAGTGGGGGAAGGGGAAGATGAGGGGGAGGAGAAAGAGGGGGAGGTGGAAGGGGAGTGGGGGAAGGAGGTGGGGAATGGGGAGGGAGGTAGGGGAGGGATATGGGGGAGGGAGGTGGAGGAGGGAGGGAATGAGGGGGAGGAGAAAAGGAGGTGGAGAAGGAGGTGAAGGAGGTGGAGGGAGGTGGGGAAGGGAGGGAATTGGGGGGGAGGGTGGAAGGGGTGGGAAGGAGGTGGGGGGAGGGTGGGAGAGGAAGGAGGTGCAGGGGAGGGAGTGGAGGGGAGGAGTTATGATGGATAGGGAAATGTGAGAGAGATGGAGGGAGAGAGGGGGGAAGACGGGGAGAGTATACAGTAAAAAAGATAGACAGGAAATTATTGGAGTAAGAAGAATGAGAGAAAAAGAGGGGAAAGATACACACAGAAAAAAATAACGACAAGGTAAGGGAGGAGGGAGGGAGGGAGGTAGAGAGGGAAGAGATGGCAAAGAAAGGGAGAAAGTGGCGTATAAGGGGGAGAGAGGGGGATAGAGAAAGAGGGAAGGAAAGAGAGAGTGACAGAATGTATGTGACAGAGAAAGAGAGAAAGGGGGGAAGGGGGAGGGAGAGAGATATGGAAGGAGAGACAACAAATAAAAAGCGAAATAAACAAATAAATAAAGCAATAAGAAATTAAGAAATAATCACAGACGAAGAAAAAGAGATGTAAACCAGAGGAAGAGAAGAGAGAAACAGAGAAACACAAACCAGTAATGAATTCTATGCCACATCCCCCATTATGAGATCCAGAGACGCAGTATAAAGCAATCAAAAACCATTGCCAACACAGAGATATAGTGTGTGTGTGTGTGTTTATGTCCTAGCATATCAGGAAAAACGAAAGAACATAAACAGTTACATGTGACAAGTATCGGAAAGAGGGTACACAGTAAAAAAAAATAGATACGAAATGATTGGAGTATGGAGAATGAGAGAGAGAGGGAGAGAGAGAGAGAGAGAGAGAGAGAGAGAGAGAGAGAGAGAGAGAGAGAGAGAGAGAGAGAGAGAGAGAGAGAGAGAGAGAGGGAGGGAGAGGGAGGGAGGGAGGGAGGGAGGGAGAGACAGACAGACAGAGAGACAGACAGGGAGAAAGAGAAAGAGACACAGAAACAGGCAGACAAACATTCAACCTGCTAGACAGACAGACAGACATACAAACAGACAGACCGAAACAGCGAAGTAGAGGAGAGGGGCCAAACGCACAGATACAGAACCAGAACAGACCCAAAGCAAAGCGAGAGAACGAGCGAGAAAGGGGAATAATAAATGACCCCTTTGAGCCCAAGACAAGGCCGTACAAATGGTCATTAGGCGAAACACGCGAACGAGAGCGCAGTGGCCTGGCTCATAACAATGTCATTTTGTCAGAACACCGTCCTTACCGTTTTCCTAAAGGAGGCTTCTTCACCTCTGCCACTTCTGCTATAACGCCCCTTGACGTGGGATGATAATTAACGTCCTGTCTACCTGCCACCTTTTGATGTATATATATATGGGCGTGGGTCATTATTTTGCTCTTTTAGCGTTGTCGTTGGCGTAGTAGGGACGTGTGGGATATACTTTGTTGTTGTTTTTTCTTCTTCTTTGTTTTGTCTCTTTCTTTTTTTGTGTGTGTCTGTCTTTGTCACTGTCGCAGTCTCTGTCTAACGATTTCTGTGTCTCTCGCTTATTCTTTCTCTCTCTCTCTCTCTCTCTCTCTCTCTCTCTCTCTCTCTCTCTCTCTCTCTCTCTCTCTCTCTCTCTGTGTCTCTCTCTCTCTCTCTCTCTCTCTATGTCTCTCTCTCTCTCTCTCTGTGTGTGTGTGTGTGTGTGTGTGTGTGTGTGTGTGTGTGTGTATGTGTGTGTGTGTGTGTGTGCGTGTGTGTGCGTGCGCGTGTGTATGTATCTATCTATCTATTTGCCAGTCTATCCGTAGATCCAGAAATCCATCTATCAATCTGTCTACCTGTCTCTCTCTCTCTCTCTCTCTCTCTCTCTCTCTCTCTCTCTCTCTCTCTCTCTCTCTCTCTCTCTCTCTCTCCCTCCCTCCCTCCCTCACTCCCTCACTCCCTCCCTCCCTCCCTCCCTCTCTCTCTCTCTCTCTCATCTGCTCTTATCTCTCAATCTATCTATCTATCTATCTATCTACCTCTCCCTCCCTCTCTTATCACCCCCTCCCCTTTCTCTCCCTGTACCCATGCCTCCCCAAGCACACAGGGATATCTCTCGGGCTCAGCATCCTTTCGGCCAAAATACCTTCGGGAGGAACGACTTTCACGGCGACGAATACCAGGTGCTCGTCGAGACAGACACGACCTGCTCGTCTGATGGAGATGCGAGGAGCGAGCGGAGAGGGGTAGAGGGGATATGGGTGAGTCGGGGGTCTGATCAGGTTGGAAGGGGTGAGGGTGATGGGAGGAGGGGGGGTCTGATCAGGTTGGAAGGGGTGAGGGGTGACGGGAGGAGGGGGTGAGGGTGAGATGGGAGGGGGAGGGGGTTCTGATCAGGTTGGAAGGGGATGGGTAAAGGTGAGGTGGGGAATGGGAAGGCGGGGTTCTGATCAGGTTGGAAGGGGATGGGTGTGGGGGGGGGGTCTGATCATGTTGGCCCGGGGGTGAGGGTTTGTTGTGAGATGGAGGAGGAGGGGGTTCTGATCAGGGTGTGGAAGGGGATGGAGTAAAGGGTGAGGAGGGGGAGGGGGGTTCTGATCTATGTTGGGAGGGGAGTGAGGGGGGAGGGAGGAGAAGTTTTGATCTGGTTGGAAGGGGATGGGTAAAGGTGTTGGGAGGGGGTGGGGGGTTCTGATCAGGTTGGAAGGGGGGATGGGGGAGGGTGAAGGGAGGAGGGGGTTCTGATCAGTTTGGAAGGGGGTGAGGGTGAAGGGAGGAGGGGGTGAGGGTGAGATGGGGGGGGGGGGTTCTGATCAGGTTCTGGAAGAGGTGAGGGTGTGTTGGGAGGGGATCTGATCAGGTTGGAGGAGGGGATGAGTAAAGGTGAGGTGGGGGGTTCTGGGTAAGGTGAGGTGGGGGGGGGTTCTAGTAAGTTGGAAGGGAGGAGGGTGAGAAGGGAGGAGGGAGGTTCTGATTAGCTTGGAGGGGGTGAGGGTGTGAAGGGAGGGGAGGGTGAAGGTTTGGTTCTGATAAGGTTGGAGGGGGCGAGGGTGTGTTGGGGGCGAGGTGGAGGTTGGGTGGTGGGTTGGAGGAGGAGTAGAGGGGTTCTGATCAGGTGGTTTAGGTACGGGGGAGATTCCAATCAGTTTGGGGTGTGTGGGAGGTGAGGGAGATTCCAATCACTTATGGGGAAGCGGAGGATTGTAAATATCCAATCGGTTTGCTGAGATTGGGGAGTGGGGGGAGGGGGGTGTCCGTGATGGGGTGGGGTGGGGAGGTAACCCGGGATGAAGGGGAGGAAGGGAGGGGAAGGGAGGGGAGAGAGACCCTTCGGTAATCAACATTCCGGCTGCATTCCATCATCTGCCTCCTCCCTTCCATCACCATCCCTCCCTCCCTCCCTCCACCCCTCCCATCTCCACCCTCCCTCCTTCCCTCCTTCCCTCCCCCCCTCCCACCCTATAGTGATCAAGACACCGGCTCTCCTCAATAGGAATTTGGACCTTATTAGCGTATGGACAGGTATCGGGCCCATCCGATAT
>NC_091549.1:2575894-2578394 GCF_042767895.1 Penaeus vannamei
AAAAAGAAGAAAGAGGAGATGATAATGGTTACGGTGATGATAATAGAACGGGAATAATGAAAGTAACATAACACGCTAGTAGTAATACGGAAAGTTAGCGAAGAGAAATGTTGTATTAAGAAGGAAATTGCATGTAAAGAACAATAAAGAAAAGCTGATAAAAGATTTTATATATAGATTTACTTACACTCACACACACACATCTACACATGCACACACACGCGCAGGCACACACACACACACACACACACACACACACACACACACACACACACACACACACACACACACACACACACACACACACACACACACACACACACACACACACACACACACACATACATGTGTATACACATGTATATATATACATATATATATATATATATATATATATATATATATATATATATATATATATATATATATACATATATATACATATATAGAGAGAATGCATCCCAAAAAAAACAAGAGGAAAACAGAAAAAAGTAGATAAACAAAGAGAAAGAGGAGCCAGCAAAAATCAAAGAGGGTCCGGGCGTCCCTACCAGCTAAGCCTACTTGCTGACCCTCTCTCGATGCCTCTGTGACGAAAGCCCCTCTCATTAGGGCCTCTTTCTATTAGCGAGTCAGGCACTAGGATTGGGCTGGGGGAGAGGGGGGGAAGGGGGAGGGGGAGGGGGTGTGGTGGGGGAGGGAGGGCACGGGCGCTGGTCTTGGGGCGAGGTATTGGGGGGGGGGGGAAGGGAGGTATGGGGGGGGAAGGGAGGAGGGTAGGGCACTGGTCTTGGGGGGTACAGTATGCGGGGGAGAGGGTTTGGGATATGAGGGAGGAGGGGGGTAGAGAGAAAGGGGGTGAGGGGGGAGTTGGTTGGTAATGGTTGTTGGGAGTGAGGTTTGAGGGAGGGGGTGGGGTGGGGGTGCTAGGGAGTGTGAGGGAAGGGGTAGGTAGGGAGTGGGGGGATTTGGATGGATAGGGGGAAGGAGGGACGGGAGGGAAGGGGTGGAGAGAAGAGGGGGGAGGGTAATAAAGCATGAATGGAGGTAGGGGGGGGGACGGGGAGAGGTGCGTGTAATGAGGGAAGGGGGAGAGTACTTGGAAATAAAATCAAGGGAGAAGAGGAGGCGAAGTTGGAATAAAGAAGAGATAGAGAAATAGGAAAAAGAGGGGGATAAAATGAAGGAAAGAGAAAGGGAAAGGGAATGAAAGTAGGAAAAATGAAAGGGCAAAAAGAGAAGAAGAAAAGGGTGTATAAGGAAAAAGAGAAGAATGAAATGGAGGAAAAGGAAGAAAAGAAAGGGATAAAATAGAGGTGGAGGAGAATCAGAATGAAAGGAGGAGTAGGAGGAATTGGAAAAGAAACAGAAATGTGATAAACATAGATAAAAAGGAGGGATGAAAATAAAGAAAGAATGAAAGAAAACGAAAAGAAGGATAAAGTAAGAGAGGATTGGTGATAAAGGGAGAGATAAGAAAGGAGTGAAGAAGAGAGACGAATGAAGAACAGCAGAAGGAACAGACTGAGAGGGGGGTAGGGGGTCTGACCATACAGGGTTTGAAATTAAATCTATTCGAGATCAAATTTAATATCGAAAAGAGGGGAAATAAATAAATAAATAAAAATAAAAAGAAAAGAAATATATTTTTTTTAAACTCCGATAGAGTGATTGTGTTTTCTGGTTCAGGTATTCCAATTTTTTTTTTTCTTTTTGGTTTTAGTTATTTTATCTATTTATTTAGCTTTATCTATTATGATTTTTCTTTTTTTTTTTTACTTTATTTATTTAATTTTAGTTGTTCGTCTTTATACCATGAGATTTATATGCATTTACATTAGCAAAATATTACATTATAAACACAAATCAATAAAAAAATCAACGAATATTCCTACAACAATAAAAGCCAAAAGAGAGAGAGAGAAAAAAAATAAGGTCCCAAATACAAGAAAAAATAGCTGACATATAAAATACCGAAATAAACATGATGTTGAGTATTACGGTTTTGTGAAATTGCTGAGACAGAATCGCCATCTTGTCCATCAGGGTTTCTAATCTTCTTTAGTGATAATAGTTTCCGCTCCAAAGAATATCTTTAGAGGGAGTCTGTTTTGGTTTTCAAGTACAGTTAGGTTTTGAAGTTCTTTTTCTTATTTCTTTTCTTTCTTTGTGTGTGTGTATGTGTCCGTCTGTCTTTTTGTCTGTTTGTTTGTTTTTCTTTTCTCATTCTCTCTCTCTCTCTTTCTTTTTTCTCATTCTCTCTCTCTCTCTTTCTCTCTCTCTCTCTCTCTGCCTCTCTCTCTCGCTTATTTCTCTCTCTCTCTTATCTCTCTTTCTGTTTCTCTCTCTCGCTTATCTCTCTCTCTCTCTCTCTCTCTCTCTCTCTCTCTCTCTCTCTCTCTCTCTCTCTCTCTCTCTCTCTCTCTCTCTCTCTCTCTCTCTCTCTCACCACTCACTCACTCTCACTCTCCTCACTCTCTCCCCTCTCTCTCTCACTCTC
>NC_091549.1:2588394-2590894 GCF_042767895.1 Penaeus vannamei
TCGTTCCATCTCCCCACCATCTTCATCACTATCACCACGACCTGCCATTCCTATTTCCATCACCACCACCAGCGCCCCTTCTTTCTTTAATCTCCCCCATTATCATCACTTCTACCGCCATAACTGCTATGAAAAATCATCAACAGTATCACTCTCCCCACCGATATCACCAACACTACCACTGCCATCTCCCCCCCCCCTCCTTTCATCTCCACACTATTACCACTACCGCCATCCTCTCCACCATTCCAAAAAGCCCTCTCCATCGTCACCACCACCGCCATCACTCTTCCCAACACCAACACCCTGCCCACCACCACCACCCTCCTCTTACCATCACCACCACCCACCCCACGCCCATTACCATGCCCATCACCACCATCGCCGCCACCGCCACCCTCTCCCACCCCCATTACCATCCTCACCATCGCCGCCACCGCCACCATCACCAACACCTCCATCCTCACCATAACCACCCTCCCCCACCCTCCCCCATCCCCATTACCACTCTCCCCACCACCACCACCGCCATCACACTTCCCAACGCCAACATCCTCTCCACCACATGAAGCCCTCCCACCACCACCACCACCCTCCCCATTCTCACCACCACGACCCTCCCCCAGCCCCATTACCATCCCTACCACCACCCTCCTCTTACCATCACCACCATCGCCGCCACCGCCACCAGCACCTCCATCCTCACCACCACCACTACCCTCCCCCACCATCACCGCCACCGTCACCGCCATCTCCATCCTCACCACCACCCCCACCCCCCCATTACCATCACTCACCATCACCGCCACCTTCAACACCACCACCGCCACCAGCACCGCCACCATCACCGCCACCACCCCACCCTCCCCACCCCCATTACCATCCTCACCATCACCCTCCCCCGCCCCCACCATTGCCCTCACCACCCCCATTACCATCCTCACCATCACCGCCACCGCCACCCGCCACCAACACCTCCATCCCCCGCCACCATCACTAACACCTCCATCCTCACCGCCGCCACCACCACCCTCCCCCATCCCCATTACCATCCTCACCACCATCTCCATCCTTACCGCTGCCACCGCCCCCATCACCATCCCCACCATCACCCTCCTCTTACCATCACCAACACCACCCTCCACACCACCACCCTCCTTTTACCATCCCCACCCCCATTACCACCGCCACCAACACCTCCATCCCCACTACCACCACCGCCGCCACCACCTTCGCCACCGCCACCATCACCGCCGCCACCGCCAGCACCTCAGCTAATGCCGCCTCCCGCTGGGGACTAAGAGCCCTTTTACCGTCAAACACGAGGATTTACAGAGGGTCGTTAGGCATGGTTATAAACATCGAACTGCTCGTTTAAGACCTCCAACAAGACACTATTCTCGGGTTGTGTTGCGAAGAGGTGGAGGAGCGTCTGAGAAGGGGCGGTTTTGGGGGAATGGGCGCGGGTGGGGGGGTGGGAATGGGCGGGGTGGGGGGGGAAAATGGGTCAGGGTGGGGGTGAAATGGGCGCGGGTGGGGGTGGGGGAATGGGCGGGGTGGAGAGGGGGGGTTGGGGGTAGAGTTGTGTGATGTGTGTAGGGTGGGATGGGTGGTGTGTGGAAGGGGGAGGGGCGTGGGGGGTGTATAATGTGTGTTTGTGTGTTGGGTGGGGTTGAAGAGGGGGGGGGTTGTGTCTACATGTATGTGACGTGTATTTTTCGTTCTTGTCTTTTTTTTCCTCCTCTTTTCCTTATCCCCAATCCTCATTCTTATTCTCCTCCATCTCCTCATCCTCATCCTCCTAATCCTCCTTACCTTTCCTCCTCCTCTTCCTCCTCCTCCTCCTTCTCCTCCTCCCTCTCCTCCTCCTCCTCCTTCTCCTCCTCCTCCTCCTCCTTCTCCACCTCCTCCTTCTCCCCCACTTCCTTCTCCTCCTCCTCCTTCTCCTCCTCTTCCTTCTCCTCCTCCTTTTCCATCTCCTTTTCTAAAACAATAACACGAATCGACGCCATTGTAGTAATAATAATGTATTCATCTATATAATCATTTTAGCAGTGATTATGGAAATGGTAACGACGACCTTGATGATAACACCACAAGACATTCATGATAATCAAATGACATGATAATGACTTCGTTAATGATGATGGGGGAACGACGTTGAAACCTGACAGCGCCTATGATAACAATGGTTATTGATAGAAGTGATAATGAGGGTACTAAAAGGAGAGCGAGAGAGAGAAAATAATGAATGAGAACGAGTGATAATGAGGGTACTAAAAGGAGAGAGAGAGAGAGAAAATAATGAATGAGAACGAATATCTTCACGGTGGAAGTGACATGTTCCGATTTTATCTTTATCAAAAGGCGTCAATTACATCTCTTGCGTTCTGAATATGTTCATTCTCAGTCAAACGTTTTGTTGTTGTTGTTGTTGTTGTTGTTGTTGTTGTTTTTCAACACTTGTCAGAATGAACGATGTTGGATATTGATTGATGTT
>NC_091549.1:2620894-2623394 GCF_042767895.1 Penaeus vannamei
TTATATCATATAAACGTTATCAGTTTATCAAATAAACGTTATCATTATATCGTATAAACATTATCATTATATCATATAAACGTTATCATTATATCAAATAAACGATATAATTATATCATATAAACATTATCCTCATATATTATTTACGTCCTTCACCTCAGTCGAAAAATCCGCCACCAGATCACGTGACCACCTCCAAACCCAGAGGTAATGACTCACTTATTGGGGATTTCCCAATCTCCGCTTCAATGGTCTTTCTGGTTCGTACTCGAGCGGGGATTAAGGTAGATTAGTCAGCTGACTATCTGAGACCTGTAATTAAGGTACACGAGAGACAAGGTTAGTGCAGCTGCGACCGTTGGCGAGGCAGGCAGGTTGGGCTAACGGGAATGCAGGAATGGTAGAGAGGAAGATTTTTGTTTCTTTTCTTTTCGTTTTTTATTTAGTTATTTGTGTTGCTTTTCGTGGAATTACTCATGACTGTGGAAGTGTTGTCACTGTTGAGATCTTGTTAACTTGGTAAGGATGATATTGTTAAAGGTATCAGTGATATGATAAAGATAAGTGTAATAATGATAATGGTGATGGTATTTATAATAATAGTAATGATTATAATGCATATATAATAACATCACAATATATTCATTGAAACAGGGAATATAAACATATTTTTTTCTATTATTTTGTTATCGGTATCATTACCATCACTGATGTTGCTGAATCGATCGTTATCAACATAATGTCAGTACGCACCATCCTTGTCAGTTTTATTATCACTGATGCCGTTTTCTTCATTAAGAATTATCATTATTCCTTTTATCACTCCTAATATTGATGTAAATATTACCATTAATGATGATGATGGTGATGATCATAATGATGGCATTACTATCATAATGATGATTATGATAGTAATAAAAACAAAAACATTGATAAAGACAATGATAACAATGATAAGCAATTAAACAAGAAAAAACAAAAACAAGAACTATGAGGATAGTGCTAATAACAATAAAAAGAGGGAGAAGAAGACTGCTAATCATAACAACGATGATGATAATAATAATAAAATAATAACAATGTTAACAATGGTAATGTTAATGACACGAAAGGCCATAATATTGACAATAGAAATGAGAATCATGATAACATGATCATGATTAAATTAGTGACAATAATGCTAAAGATGATGATAATTATAATAATAATGATAGTAATGATAATCATGATGATAGTAATAAGAATGAGAAGAATAGTAACAATGATGATAATTTTAATGATCATAATATAAAAATGACGCCAATAATGATGATGAGAATAGAAATAACAATAATAGTAATATCAATAAAAAATATTTATGATAGTAATAACAATGATAATGATGATACTGACATTTTTCGTAGTTATAATGCAGTTATAATCATTCCAATTGTTACTATTATTTTCATAATTATAATTATCAACATTGATACCGTTATAATTGCTCTTATTTTTATAAGGATTATCATTAACATCATTATTACCATCACATTAGGATTCTAAAGTTATCCTCATCATTTTCATTATCCCTATTAGTGCCATTAGCATCATCATTTTCTATGTTGTTGTTATTACTATTATTACTATTATTATTGTTGTTGTTGTTGTTGTTATCATTATTACTATTATTATCACTATCATTTTATTATCATTATTTTTATTATTATTATTATTATTACTATCATTGTTATCACAATACTTTACAGTATCATCATTATTGTCATCATTATTATTATTATATATGTGTGTGTGTGAGTGTGTGTGTGTGTGTATGCTTGTGTATGCGTGTGTGTGTGTGTGTGTGTGTGTGTGTGTGTGTGTGTGTGTGTGTGTGCTTGTGTGTGTGCGTGTTTGTGTGAACGTATGTGTATGTGTGTGCATATTTGTTTATCTATATTCGCGTATATACACAAAAAAATCCATATATGTCTTTTAAAAACATGTCTCGACGCGAATATTTTCATATACACGTGTAAGCACGAGCGTGAGCGTGTGTGCGTGTCCCGGCGAGAATTACACACGACGACCCGCAAGGAACATCTCGGCCCCATCACTCTGGGCCGGAGTTATGAGGAAACTTTTCCACTGTTGAATCTCTCGGACGTGATGATGGGGGCGAGAGGGAAGCAGAGGCAGAAAAAGAAAGAGTGAAAAAAAAGAAAAAAAGAGGAAGAGCGGACGATCGAATAAAGACGCGAGAAATATAGATATAATAATAAAAAGGGGAAAAGTGATAAATTCTGTTTTTGTTTCTTTTTAAGATTTTGGGGTTTGGCTTCCAAGACATGTAGAAATGTGAAGGAAATGCAAAGGCTTTATATACAGATATGCCTATATACATACATACATACATACATATATATATATATATATATATATATATATATATATATATATATATATATATATATATATATATATATATATATATATATATATATATCTGTGTGTTTGTGTGTAT
>NC_091549.1:2628394-2632919 GCF_042767895.1 Penaeus vannamei
GTGTAAAAAGGGGTGGATAGGTAGGGAGATGGATGGAGGGATAGATAGAGAAAAAGAGAGAGGTTTTTGTGTGTGGGGTATGTGAGTGTGTGGGTGTAAAAAGGGGGTAGATAGGTAGATAGGTAGATAGATAAATAGAGGGATAGATAGAGAGAAAGAAAGATAGAGAGGGAAAGAGAGAGGTTGTGGCTTTTTGTGTGGGGGGTATGTGCGTGTGTGGGTGTGAAAGGGGGGTAGATAGGTAGATAGGTAGATAGATAGATGGAGGGATAGATAGAGAGAAAGAGAGATGTTGTGGCTTTTTGTGTGTGGGTATTTGCGTGTGTGGGTGTGACAAGGGGGTAGATAGGTAGATGGATCGATAGATGGATGGATGGATAGATAAATATGTGGAGAGAAAGAGAGAGAGAAAGAGACGATGAAGAATGTAATCCTCTCAGCTGATAATTGTAGTAAAAAAGAAAAAACTGCGCCGACCTCTGGCTATTACAGTACTACCGGTCTTTATAAAGAGGTCTGAGGTAATTACCCGTAAATATTTACACACACATACACACACACACACACACACACACACACACACACACACACACACACACACACACACACACACACACACACATATATATATACATATGTATATATATATATATATATATATATATATATATATATATATATATATATATATATATATATATATATATATATATATTTACGTATATGCCTGTGTTTGCGTTTTGTGTTGACATCCCCGTCTCCCGAGCGGCTGCCAAGCGCCCTTCCTCCTCCTCCAGGCGCAGACGCCCGCCGTCGGCTCGCGATCCACTCGAACCAAGTTGCTCCTGGTTCCGGCCCTTCATCTCGAGCCTCCGCGCCCTCTTGTTAGCGCTAACGACCTTAATCACGCGGCCAATGGCGTGGGGACAATATCTGAGCCTTTGCGCGTGAGTCAGGAGCCTATATAGAGGTCAGCGCGGCGGATGAATGAATATTACCTTCCTGCTGTTCACGGGACGGGGACTCGTACCTGGGGACTGGATGGCGCCGGGTTCATTAAAGCCAGCTGGGCGTTCGCTTGTTTTCTCGTGGCTTGTATTCCTCCTTTCTCTTTCTCTTCCTCTCGGCGTTGCTCATTTTGTTTGTGTGTTTTGTCTCTCTCTCTTTGTCTGTCCCTCTCCCTCTCTGTCTGTCCCTGTCTCTCTCTCTCTCTATCTGTGTGTGTGTGCGTGTGTGTTTATGTTTGTGTGTGTATATATACATATATATATATATGTCTGTCTATTCATCTGTCTATCGATTTCTCTATTTCTCTCTTTGTTTCTTTTCTCCCTCCCATTTGGCTCCTCTTTCTCTTACTCTAACTCTCTCTCTCTCTCCCTTCTAACTTCCTCTCTCTCTGTCTCTCTCTCTCTCTCTCTCTCTCTCTCTCTCTCTCTTTCTCTCTCCCTCCCTCCCTCCTTCTCTCTCTCTCTCTCTCTCTCCCTCTCTCCCTCCCTACCTTCCTCTCCCTCCTTCCCTCTCCCTCTCTCTCCTTCCCTCTTCCTCTCTTTCCCTCTTCCTCTCCCAATTTCCCTCCTTCCTCCCTCCCTCCCATCCCCTCTCCTCTCGCCTCGCAGACAAACGCAAAACGAGGCGACTATTGGAAAGGCGACATTTCACTCGATTGCCCTCATAAGAGACTCTCTGCTACTGAGTAAGTCGTTCTCGCATTACTGGCAATGACTTCACTTCTTTAGCCCCGAGAGAATAATGGAGTAAAGTTGATGCAAGACCCGTTGTAGTCAGAGACGTAAGGCAGAATGCATTATGTACTTGGCCTGTGTTTGTAACTTCCGACTACTAATTACGTCAGTTGCGTACGGGTTTTTTTGGGGTATGAGTTGCATTGCGTTTTTTTTTGTTTTTTTTAGGGGAAGTGGGCGGGGTGGGGGGGGGAAGGAATGGGGATTTCTGCTCAGCTTTCTGAATAGGAGCTTTGGTAACTGATTTTCATGACGAATAGATGAATATTTGAAATACATGAAAAATATACACGCACAGAAACACACCCACGACACACACACACACACACACACACATACACACACACACACACACACACACACACACACACATATATATATATATATATATATATATATATATATATATATATATATATATATATATATATATATATATATATATATATATATATATATGTATATATATATATATATTTTTATATATATTTAAATATAAATATATATATATATATATATATTTATATATATATATATATATATATATATATAATATATACATATACAAAACGAAAAAGAGAGAGAGAGAGGGAGGTTGTGCGCATGTTCGTGCATGGCGGAGAAGAGAGTCTGCGCCTTCGCCTGCCATGTTCATGCGAGTCATTACAACCTCTCAACATTGTATGAAAGTTACAAAGACGGAATATGTATGAGGCTGAAACACTCTCCCTCACTCTCCCTTCTCCTCGTCTTCCTCCTCTCTTTCTCCCCTCTTTCTTTTCCTTCTTTTGTCATTCGTTTCTTTCTTCGTAATTTCTTGTTTTTTCTCATTCAGTCGTTTGTCTCTCTCTTCCTTTTCTTTTTCAGTTGTTTTTCTGTTCTCTTATCCCTTATTTACTTATTCCTTTTAGGGTTTGCAATAATTTTAGGTTTGATTGCAATTTCCTCTTTCTTTCGGGTTCCTTCTCTTTTCCATCTTTCTCTTGTCCTTTTCTTCTTCCTATCTATCCAAGATTCTCTTTCCTTATTCTTCCCATCTTTACCTTTCTGTTTTTTCTTTCTTTTACCGATTTTTGCTTTCGCTTTTTCCTTCCCGGATGCAATTTTCATTTCTTTCAAGAATAATGTAACATGATTTTTCCCGAGAGATGTTTAACAATATCTCTCTGTCCTTTTACGCTTTGCTTTGTAGCTGTACCGTGTAGATCTTATTTGCATATTTCTCACGTTTTTCCTTTTCTTTCTGTCTCTCTTTTCTTTTCACTTTTTGCGTGTTATTCGCTGTCGGTGAACAAAGTTCTCTTTTTCGTTATAGAAATTGCTTGCGTTTGAGGATTTCCATCAAAGAATTTGTGTATATTAGGGGTGTGCCTTGATGCATACGTACTTATATACAAACATGCACAGGAGTAAATTTACATATTTTTATTCATACATACATACATGCAGACAGACATAAACCCAAACGTATACAGACAAGCACACACACACACACACACACACACACACACACACACACACACACACACACACACACACACACACACACACACACATTTACATACGCACACACCGTTGTAAGCTATGACATGAGTTCTTGCTTTTAAACTCTATGCAAATACTATTTTATGCTGTAAAATATGATATTCAAGGAAGCAATATTGTATATGATATTGTCCAGTGCGATTACGTTATTTCATGCCATTCGGATTGAAATGGAAATATATATTTGAAATATCACTTTAATTACGAAATTATGGAATGACGCTTTCTATGATACATATCGGATAATGAATGTCGCATTGTTATCTGTAAAGATATTATCTTATTGGTGTTGTTGATAGATGCGGAAAGTGAGATGATAATGGTGCAAGATAGATAGATGATAGAACAATGGGAATAAGAGCGAGAGGGATGGAGAAAGATTGAAAGGGAAAGAAAGACAGACAGATAGACCTCTACACACTCGACCCCTACAAACAGGAAATCAAAGACTACTAGAGAGAGGGAGGCAGACAGACAGACAAACAAACAGAGACAAATAACACATATAGAGAATCAGACAACAGACTTATAGACAGTCAGAGGCAAAATAAAGCAAGAGAGAGAGAGAGAGAGAGAGAAGAGAGATAGAGAGAGAGAGAGAGAGAGAGAGAGAAGAAAGAGAGAGAGAGAGAAGAAGAGAGAAAGAGAGAGAGAGAGAGAGAGAGAGAGAGAGAGAGAGAGAGAGAGAGAGAGAGAGAGAGAGAGAGAGAGAGAGAGAGAGAGAGAGAGAAGAAAGAGAGAAAGAGAGAGAGAGAGAAGAAAGAGAGAGAGAGAGAGAAGAAAGAAAGAGAGAGAGAGAGAGTGAGAGAAGGAAGAGAAAGAAAGAAAGAGAGAGAGAAAAAACAGACAGACAGAGAGAGAGAAAACAGACAGAGAGAGAGAAAACAGACAGACAGACAGACAAAGGACAGACACAGAGACTGAATGAGAGAAGAGTAGCTGGGAGGAGAAGGGAGGGAGAGAGAGAGAGAGAGGGTTAGGGAGGGAGGGAGGGAGGGAGGGAGGGAGCGACCGGGGAGCTCATGAATCATAGCGAATCCCGGGACTGCAAGTGTAAGACTCACTTATTAAGAATTGACAGCGATGAGATCCCAAAGGAACCGAGGATTACAGGAGCTTCGCCAAGTTGGTGAAGTCTCGCCTGTGAAAGGGATGAGAGAGAGAGAGAGAGAGTTAAAAGGAGGGAGAAAGGGAGAGTGAGAAAAGAGGGGGAGAGGAGTGAAAGGGAGAGAAGC